>NW_019472723.1:0-5325 GCF_002814215.2 Seriola lalandi dorsalis
AGCCCTGAGCAGGAGGTTTTCTAGTTTAATCTGGTTTGATGTGGTTTGTATAAAAATCCCACTTATAGTAGAAGATATTATAGACAGTGTTTGAAATCTTAGAGTAAAGACGACCCTCCTCTGTCCCTCTCCTCCAGGTGATGACTTTCAAAGCCTTCAACATGCAAAGAGTCATCCAGGTGGTGCAGATGGTGGCGCAGAAGAGCTGCAGAAGAGCCTGTCAGCTGTTCTGCTGCCCATTAGACATTCTGTGGTGTCAAACGGTCACATGCTGCCCAGGTAACATATTTTTATAATATGAATTTTATAATTTATTACTCATTACTTCCTCTGTTGTCATGTCTTGTTCAGGTGTTTTTTCAGATGGCATCTGAGTGTTACACACTGTCTTTGTTTGTTAACATGATACACACGTAATCTGCACTATATATATTTTAGTATTGTCTTGAACACCAGCAGCATGCATGCCAAAATGTATCATTAGTAGAAATGTAACATCACGTATCTCACTGTCTTTTTTTTAAAGCTCAAAAGCATCAGCTCACAGAGGATAAAACTACACAAGGTAACTTCTACTTTTTATATTAGATGTCTGTTAATACTGACAACCTCACATCTTTTGTTTAATGCTCTGTTGCTCTTATTTTTCTTATATCTCAATGGAAATTTTTTTTCTGGTTCTTATTTTCCTCACTAGTCTTTGGGCACAGCCTTAGGAGCATGTCAAACTGCATTTGACTACATATATTGCTCAAATAAACTCTTAAATTTTTTTAGCCATTTAAATAAGGATAACATGAACTACTGTATAACTGCATTCGTCAGCAGCACATACGTCATAAAATAATCACTTTCTTTGTTTGTGAAACAAACTTTTTCCATATGTTCAGTAAGTTTGTCATCATGACTCATCTCTGCTCTTACATCACTCTGGAACAACAACTTCCCATTCTCACATTCTCTTCCCTTTTCCCCTCTCTCTCCCTCGCCTGCTGATAACCAGTGGCTCTCCGGAGTCCGCCGTCGACCATTTTAATTGTGAACATCAGCAACTCCACACTGATCGACTGCGTCATCGGGAACGACACCTATCCATCTGCAGTGGCAGAAAGCCAGCCGCTAATGCAGGACTCTCGGCTCCACATGCACGGTGGGTAACAGCCGAACCAATTTAACAGCATATTTCGACGCAGTAAAACATATTGAGCTGCAAGTTAAATTGTGCTATGTTGTTTGATTTTCATTTTTATAGTAGTTGTACTGAAACTGTGTTCATGAGAATAAAAACATCTTATTTGTTCCTGTGCTACAGATGAGATGAGGTCCGGCTACAGCCATGGGCAGCAGGGGGCAGCACAGACCTCTCCTCCTCCTGCTCCTCCTCCTCCTCCTCTCTATCCTCTTCCACCAGAGGAGCCTCCGAGCATCAGCATCCACGGCTCGCATCTCAACTGTGTCATCATCGGAGACAACAACTACATGCACGCTGAGCAGATCCACCCGACTGAAGCTGAAGAGCCACGGCTGTGAGGCTGTGCTGATACACACACACGCACGCATGCACGCACACACAAACACACACACACACACACACATTACATATTCACAGAAACGCCATCATCTTTGGGAAGATGAGAATGTAAACTCGGTATTAGGAGAATAATTTTGTGTTGTCAGTCTGTCTCCGACAGTCTTTTATTTATTTATCTGTCCATAAAATGTTAGAAAATATTAAAACAAAGGTCCATCACAGTTTCTCAGAACTCAGCGTGACAAATTCACTATACTTGTTTTGTCTGATCAGCTGTTGAAAGCTCACAGATGTACAGTTTAATGTCAAAAAAGCAGCTAATATTGCCATTTAGGAAGCTGGAACCAGAGAATCTTTGGCTTCTTTGGCTTCTTCTTATTTTTTACATTTGGAGTGACATCACCTTTATGGTCCAGTAGGATTTCTTTTTTTTTGCTTTGGTTTTGAAAGTGGTTTCAGGCCATAGTTCATTAGTTGTAAAAGTGTTGTAAGTTGTGAGTTCCAGTACGCACAAACAAACGTCAGCTCCCCACACCTTATTAAAAAATAATATCTGCTTCCTGTTTTGCAATGCCAGGTCTTCTGCTCCTCCGTCAGACATAAAGTTGGGAGCAGTGGGAAATTTCTCACATAGATGTGACTTTCTAATGAGTCATCTCTTATGACTAGTTGATCTATCTGTCATGTATGTCCGCTGGTCTGATATCCTGACTGATGTACTTTGTTTGGTAGGTAGCCTGCTGTAGGATTCATGAATTGTATATTGTGTCATTTCATAGACAAACAGTATTGAAATATTGTGACTAAAATCCTTATCAAGTTAAGATAAAGGTGTTGACTTATGTTAAAATGTATGGCCTATGGTCACTAACAGTAGACTACTCAGTAGTGTTCATTGCTGGAAGTCATTTTGTACATTCTTATGTTTGATATTATTTAATCTTATAAAATAACTGGTAGATTTTGTGTTCAGGTTATACTGTACACAGAGGTCAAACAGTCAATATGCTGCCAATATGTGTGTATGCTAATATGCTCACATGATGATATGATATGATATGCTCCATGTAACCTTTACGCAGCATATTTCTTCTCCTTTTGTTCCGCAATGTTGTATGAAAGGAGTTTTTGATTTTGTTGTTGTATTTTGTTGCATGTTTGAAATGACCAAACATGATTAACATATATTTTAAATAAAGAACAAGGAAGATATAGAGGCATTTTTCAGGAATTGTATTACTGTTTATTGTTATTAAATTATTCTATGTATAATAAATGCTATACATTATTTCAATGTCAAGAGACAGTGTTGGAAAAAAACTCATTTTTTCTTTTTCTTCTTTCCTTCTTTCTTCTTCTTGCCTTTCTTGTTGTCCTCTGCTTTTTTAAAACTGCCAAGGCCTTTGCGGACCATGCAGCCTCTCCACCAGGCCTGCAGCTGCAGGGTCAAAGGTCACAGGCCAGGGTTTAGAATTAGGGATCAGTACAGTAAACAACCAGGAAAGGGGATCTGATAGACCATGATGGTAAGGCTGATGGATTTGGGCTTTGATTGGATATTGTTACCTTGATAGCAGATCTTGCCAATGCCTGCTGTTGGCGCAGTTTCTCCTGCTCCTCCCTGTCCTCCATCACCACTTGCTCCATCTCCCTGAACTGAACACGAATCTAATTAACAATCATCTAATGTGTGACTGAGTGCTCTGTTCAGCATCAGCAGCTGTTCGATGTGTCATGCTCAGCACTGCGAGCTGCTCACCTTCCTCCTCATATCTGACAGTTTGTCCAAGTTGACAGTTCTTTTGCAGCGCACATTGTTGAGCTGCTGCTCCTTCTCCTGCAGCATCTGCTTTGTGCACTGCTGCCACTGCTGCAGCTGCTGCTGCAACTCCTGATCAACAGTTACAACAAAATTAGATACTGCTGCAGCACTTGATGAATATTAACGATAATTCAAATTTAAAAAACAACTGATTGAATGGCAGCAGCTACTACAAAACACGACCAACAACTTCAACAATACCAGTAAACAATAGTAGCATTGAAACCACAAGGGGCTGTTGCAGTTTTTAAGAATCTGAATAGCTTGGTACAGGTTCAGCTAAACTGAAACTTCCTGGGGTTTAACACAGAGCTGTATAATGAGTTGAATCTCACTGCTCTGCAAAAATGAACAGGTTCAGCAATCTTCCAGCAAAGGCAGGGAAAAAGAAGTAAGATGCGAACAATGAAGGTTCCAAATTGTTCAAAAATGTTTCATAAGGAACAAAATCAGTTCAACATGTTTGTTACACAACAAGGACATGGACAATGCTCACAAATGCTGAATGTAAACATAACTTCTTTTTTGAAAACTCCACGGGGCACCTTTGATACCCCATCAGGGTCAAGGGTAGAAACCACGTGTATCTGATCAACAGAAATACATATGTGATCTTGTTTTCTGTCATATATAGCCTCAGGTGAAGCAAAAAAAAGTGACTCACTTGTCTTTGACAGACAAACATATCCTCATGTATTTAGGTAATGGTAGTTGGTATGAGTGGTTGGATTATCAGTATTCTTCTGTGTGGCATCCATAATGAACTTCATATTTAAATGGATTGAAATTGTTTTTTATTTAAACACATCCTAAAGCTTAAACTTTAGCTAAGCTAAGATAAGATAAGCTAATGATGACAGAGCAACTGCCTCCAAAAGCAATGATTACATAATAGCATACAATAATCTGATGTTATTAGTCATGTAAAGTTACCTCATGTTGATTTTGCAGGAATTTATGTGACTCCTCATGAACTCTGACCTCCTCTTTTAGCTGTTTCTGTAGAAGCTGGCAAAGAGATAAATGAAGACATGACTTGGACTACAGTTAAACTAAGGAAAGTGTAAGAGCAGTGGTCATCTGCTTATTTTAGACCACGCAAAGAGAGGTACATATCCTCTGAGCAGATGGGGACCAGAGATTAGGATGGAGGTCATAGCAGCATCCATTTCTGTGGGGTTGATGGGTAGGTGGCATTTACCCAGACTGGACTGGAATAGATGGACTACAGGACTCACCTCTAGTTGGTCCCCCAGCTGCTTCTCACTCTGGCTGCTCTCTTTTTGTGTGAGTTGGAGCTGTAGCTCAGAGTTTTTCTCCAAAATCATCTTCCTGTGAGCGATCTGAGCCGCCTGCTGATTCACCTTACGTGTCAGCTCTCTGGCGACCTCTTTCAAGTCCTGAGGGGGAAAGTGCTGAAAGTGTTGGACCCCTTGGACTTTCAAAGACCTGTACACTAAGATGTTTGAATTTTTTTTCTCAAATAAAGCATGACAACATATTCTCACTCACCTCTAGTTTCTCAGTTTCCTGTTGGATCTCCTCTTGTTGTCTCAGTATATTTTGCTCTCTCTGCTTCAGCGCTCTCTTTGCCTCTCTTGGTGGAGAGACACTTGCATTATTATTATTATACAACACAGACTTCATCCTTTCTTTCTCTCTTCTTCCACCCTTTTTTCTTTTACAGTGTAACATGAAATCACACCACATCTTGTTCAGAAACTTACTTTTCTAGTTAACTATTATTTACAGTTACAGTTAAGATTAGTATCATAAGTATGGTTTCCAAATGATGCAGTGATAAACCTTTGCATTTTCTCAGCCGTCTTCTTCTGCTCCACTTCCTCCACAACCTGCAGCAGACAGCTGAAACTTTGCTTCTCCTCCAGCTCCAAATGCAGCTTGAAAACATGCTGCCAGATGTGTTGACTGCAGAGAGAGACACACAGACAAAATTAGGCAGAAAAGAGGT
>NW_019472724.1:0-1812 GCF_002814215.2 Seriola lalandi dorsalis
ACACAAACCTATGAACACACATGTATGTGCATAAGGTGAAAGTATTTGAGTAAACAGACCTGCGCAATTGACAGTGTCAATTAAGTTCACTTGCAGCCATTTGTTAATAACACACACACACATAAGCACACACACACACACACACACACACACACAAGCACACACACACACACACACACACACAGACCAAGGGGCCTCCAAAAAACGCACGTGATCTCTAACTTAGCTTGTGTGCGCGCGTGTGTGTAAAAGCTGAGTTGTGGTCACATTCAGGCTCCTTCTCCAAACTACTTGAGAGGTGGCGAGCCTGTAACATTAATACTGCGACCCCTGGAAGACTGACAACCACTGCGGTGCGCCTAATGGGGATCTTAATAAAGTATCTATGTACCCCAAGTAACAAATCAATACAAGATGTAGGCCTATATCGATCAATACCTATGAAGTAGTCCTGATGAAATAATGCGCTAGGGTTTCGGGTGGGGTGGGGATGGGGGGAGGCTGAGGGGGCAGTCTAATATCCAGGAGAGTGTTTGCGGTCTCTTCAAATCATCCCTCTGGCTCACCGCTCGTCTTGTTGCTCCCTCTGTGTGTGATCGTGTATATTAAGACAAATCAAACTGCAGCCTCTGGAAAGGTGCTGTCCTCCCTGCTTTAAAGCACCGGGGCAGACCGCTGTGTGATTCCCACTCACTGGTCCGCCTCTCCACGAAAGTTTAGTCCACTTCGGTTATAAATACTTTTTTTTTTTCTTCTTTCTTCTTAAATATAATAAACTGTGAGCGCCAATCGTGCTTATTCAGTGGGCCAAATAGTTGCTTGCGATTTGATTTATTTGGCATGCAATATTCAAACTATCATAGGGAATGTTGGCTGCTCCACTGGCATTGAGATGGGCTCACAGTGAGCGCGCTCTGGGTTGAAAGAAAACTGAAATAGCCTTCTCAAAATGGGGGGAAATTCAACATGGGGTATATTCACACTCTTGGTCTACATCAGCTGCAGTTGTCTTTATCTCCTCTATTTATATCGCCACAAAGCGCTGCGCCCCTTTTCAAAGTCTGGTTGTGTTTTTTCTTTCTTTTTATTTTTTTTCAAATGAACTTTGCCATGTTGGTGTTGATTGGACCTTCTTTTTTCTCCATTTTCTTCTTCTCAATTTCTCCTCTCTCGCTAACCACAAATGAAAAGAAGGTTAGGTTAAATAGGACAAATCCAGCACTACATCATATTCTTATTATTTAAAAGGGACCAAGATAATCACTACAGCTTTCATATCTGGGCGCTGTGGTGCACACAAGCCTTCACACTCTGCATGAACTCAGAGGGGGTCGAGAGCAGAGCCCGAAATATTCTTAACGTCCAGACGCGCTTAAAGTCACTAAATATCTGGGGACAGAAAAGCGCTCAAGTTGTCAACAACATGATCATATATTTTTTTTTCTTAGGAAGGCAGCGTGAGAAATTATAGCCGTGGGTCACACATGATGTGCAACAAATTAGGAAAAGAAATCATGAGTTATCCCCTATAATGCTATTTTATTTGAATAAAAGTCTCCCAAATAGATTCCTTGCTTTTTTTTTAAATGTAAATCCTTTCTCCTTCTGATCATGTTAAAAACTACAACATCACATTACACTCTCTGCTGGGCAAAACGTGGCCAGTGGCCGTACAGCAGCCTCTCCCTTCACACAGACAGACAGACGCAGTGGGATACAGGGTGGATGACAGGTACTTAAAACACACACATTACTTGTAAAGTTACAGCCTAATAGCAGCCGGCAGCTGCTGTGGTGGATGTGCGAGGAGGC
>NW_019472725.1:0-1592 GCF_002814215.2 Seriola lalandi dorsalis
TGCAAAACTAATGACATTCCCATCAGCCTCAGCTGGGCTTAGTGTTTAGCGCTTAAAGAATAACTCTGCTATTTTACAACGTGGGTTATTGTTGGCTTGTTGTCTTAGCTTTGGACATTATTTCAGTCATTGCTGAACAAAGTAATTGCTGAGTTCTGGGGACACACACAGTGGAGGTTGCAGCCCAACAGTTTCGCCAGATTGCAGCATCTAAACCACTTTATTTGGAGACAGAACTATAGTCTTAGTTAAAACGATGTCTCTGTGATTCCACATGCTGCGAACTTCTTTAAAACACTACTCGTGTTTCTTATGAGCTGCAGCCCTGTAATGTTGTGGACGGAGAGGTTTTTGGCCTGTGTTCTTGCTGTGAGCGTTTACAATGCAAAGCTGTGTGTTTTGGTCACAGTTTGTGGAAAGGCTGTTCTTTTTTTTGTTTTTTTTTACAAGGACTCTATGTGTCTTTGCACCCGTGTGATCCACAGAGCATTACAGCACATATAATTACAGCACTGTATGGTCATGTCCCTCTGAAACCTCAGCCAGGGCCTCCATTTTGGTTTTTCCACCATTTCACCGACTGAAGTTTGGATAAAAAAAAACCTTCTTTAAAGAGACCAGACGTGGTTTCGATCCAAGGTGTGTGAGTCTGTGCTCTTGTTTGTTCTGCTCCACAGAGGTGAGTTGGTGTATTTATGACAGAGTCTTGGTGTTTAAGTTAGTTTTTGTGGACCCCTCTGCTTTCTCTGACCAATGAAGCCACAGTCATCCTGCCTGTGGTTTGGGTCTGGAGTGTGGAAGACCAGGCGGCAGTTTGCACTGTGGGTCTGCGTACGAGAGCGCACGAGCCTCAAACGTGTCGGAGTAATACAGCGGGGAGAGCAAAGGCCTCCAACTGGCAAAGAGCCCAGCGCGACATAAAAACTAGAGAGTTTCAATGGAAACCACATCAGATCACACACAGCTGCAGAAAGTAAACAGAACAGAAAACAAGGATTATTTATTTGTTTTCTCATCGATGTCCCCAAAGACCTCAATTACAACATTTGTTTTCTTTTATTATATTTAACACACTAAAACTAACTAACGTAACTCACTTACTGAAAACCTGGTCAAAGGCTTCATGTGTGACACTGTCGAGGATCTAAGAACGTGATCGGTTTTTCCCAACAGCACAAATTTGGTTAGAGTGTCTGCTGGGAAGGTTATACTTTGCTAGGTGATGATATATGTTTTTTTAAAAGACGGTTCACGTCTCGAATTCTGTTTCTAGCCAGTACTGGCATTTACAGCTGCTCGGTGATGGGGGGGGGGATTGTGCTAAATGAGCAATGTGCATCTTAAAAGGTTAGAAAGGCAAAACCCAAGCCATGCCACCCTCTAAATTTGTTTCTGTGACTTTTGTCTGTCGTGGATCGGTAGGCATTAGTTTGGGTCAGGGGCATCATTAATGGGTGTAGACCTGAACTGCAGGTGACAGGATGAAGTCTTTCTGCACCCGACTGGAGAAACACAGCGCTGTCACATTGCTTCAGGTTTTTCTCGCAGCCGTTTGGAAATCATCGTCTAATTTCACACAAAATCATTTTTTT
>NW_019472726.1:0-1592 GCF_002814215.2 Seriola lalandi dorsalis
TGCAAAGAGCACAAGGTCAGTGCATTTATAAAGGTAACTTTGGCTTTGCTTGTGACTTTCAGTCCCGTTTTTTTTCCTCTGTCTTTTTCTTTCTCTCACATGAACACACACAGCCGCAGAGTCCCTTAGTGGTTTCTTTCTCCTTCGCTCGTTCACTCTCCCCTTCTCCCTCTCTGTCTCCTTCTCTCTCCCACATAGGTTATCTCACACAGTCTGTCTTGCTCTCTGCCTTTTCTCTCTTTCCCACTTTTCTTCCCTTTTTCCCTTCCCCTCTTCTCTCACTCCTTTCTGCTTGCTAAGGAAGTGTCTCCACACATCACAGGGGCTCAGAGAAAGCTGTGCTGCAATAATTGGATTATTGAGCAATCGGCAAACAAACATAAGACACAAAGCACAGGATCAATATGGAACGCTTGCATCATTTGAGGTGGTCAAAAGCAATCAAAGTACTAACAGTGAATTAAGCCGTCAAACAACTTGCTGTTCAGGATTAGTGAGTTTAAGAAGAAATTGTGGTGAGATGTCAATAATTGCTTATTAGACATCAAAGGAATCTTTCCTCCACACAGACTCTCTCTGTCCTACTCAGTCTGGTGAATTTGGATGAATGTATGTTGCCAGGCTTAAACTGAGCCCTGCAGTGAACAACACAGTCTGTCTGTGGCCGGTGAAATAGCTTTGGGTTTCTATTGTGTATTAATGTCCAGATGGACAGTTGTGTAGTAATCTGCTGCGCTTCCTGTTTACAGCCAGGTAGTGCTATAAACCGTCTAAATATAACAGTGGCCTCATTTAAAGGCAGCATAAAATGAGGGTGTGTAAACGGAAAGGTTTTTTGTATTGTAATGTAGTGAACTGATTAAAATAAATTTCCTGTACATTTTTAGTAGGGTTTCAACTAAGGGTAATTGATTTGAATATGTTCCTTTTTCCTCAATGTAGGTTTATATTCAGTTCAGTTCAGCTTTGACTCATTGATAAATAGAAAACCGTCTTGACAACGCTGACGTTTGAGGGAACCAAGAGCCAGATTGGGAGAAGCTATTGTGGCTTATTAGCTGTGCTGCAATATCCACTTTTATTTAATCCTCCACTGTTGGAGTTTAAACTGGTCCACAAAAGAAGAATAGTTAGTGGACTCGAGTTGAATGAATCAGCTTTTGAATGAACCGTGTGAATTTATTGTCCTGTTAGCGCCCAAAGAGACTGTTATCTCGCAGCGCTTTTGTTCTCTTTAAATAACCTTTTATTGAGTAAAATGATGTACAATCCTGAGAAACAAAATGCCAGACTAAATTGCCAAATAAACTGAGAACACAGGGAATCTCAGAAAGCTCTTGTGACTGACTAGCGCTAGCTTGTTCTTAACTGGCTAGTATGTTAGCAGTTAGCTAAAGCCACATATTGTCAGGAACACCTGAATGGATGAATTTTTCTGTCAATTACTGGTGTGACAGGGCTTTACAAAAACCAGCAAGTATAAATAAATGGTCGCATTTAAGAAGCTGGAGCCATATTTTTTTTTTCTTTTTTTTGTGGCATTTTTCCTTAATAATCAGAGTAAATCAACTATTTTCAGTTCTGACTTGTTG
>NW_019472727.1:0-1704 GCF_002814215.2 Seriola lalandi dorsalis
TGCTACGTTTTTGAAAAAAAACAAAAAAACACGGTTTCCTGCCTTACTGCTTTAACTCACAGTGACAGTCAGCAGCTTAGCACGAACACTGGAAACTCACAACGAAGCACATAGATTAACACATCTTGTCACATTATGTCATGTTAAAAGATGAGATACTTAAATACGATAAATAATTTGTGAGCTTTATAGTTAGTTCTTGCTTCCAGATTTTTATGCTAAGCTAGGCTAATTGGCTGTTGAAGGTGTAACAGTGGTATCAATCATCTCATCTGGCTCCATACATGAAGGTGATCATGTATATTTCCCAAAATTTTGATCTGTTTGTTCACGCATGGGAACAAGTGTCATCTTTGCTAACATAGTTACAAACACAAATATGCAATCCTTGATTTTGTTATAGTTCCCAAAGGCACTCCCTAAGAGGCTCTTTGAAAAAAAAAAGTTTGATTTTATTTTTTGCACACATAATCTTTTTTTCTCTTTCTACAAACCAAAAAAATGAATAAATAACAGAGCATGAGTCCCAGGACTGAGTGCTTTGGGAAGGCAAAATCCCTATAAATCTTAGGCTGGACAGTGGAGACAACCACCTAGCATAACAATTGGTTTCTCTGGAAATTCTCAGTAACTCATGGTCTGTTTTCAGTGACCTCTTTGCCTCTGCCTGAAAAACGTCTTTGGAAAAGTCTAAAGCCCAGAAGTCGAACATCGGTACAGTTCCCAAACTACTGCAAAATTACTTGGCATCTGGCAGAGTCTGCAGCTTAATCCTCCTATTGTATAGCGTGATGTTTGATACTGTTGTCTTTTTTTCATTCATGCTCTCTACCTCTGTGTCTCGCTCAAATGACATCATGGAAGATACATTTTTCCTGCTGACTAACTGCCCAATGACTGTGCGCCAGGACGTCCAGGGAGAGCCTGACATAATATCATGCATGCGGGTGTGATTGTGACTGGGTAGCAGCCAACACACCATATACAGTACATGAGTCACTTTTCAGTTGCCATTTCAAATGGCCTGAAGTTTATATGGAGGTTTTGTGGTACTTCTGAAACCTATGATTTCTTGACCTTATGAGCACAGTCTCGAAGGCAAAGTCTAAAACTAGGCCAAAACAAAACCACCCTGTAGACGGGTTTCTGAGCAGCATCATGTGTGGAGAGGGAAAAAAGTTGATTTTGCACTAATATAACATATCAGGCAGAATGAGGGGAGTTTAATCAGTAATTTCATATATACTAACGTAACTTTTCTTTAACCTAATGTTAATTTTGTTAAGCAAATGTTACCTTTTTATGCTAATGTTACTTTTTAATGCTAATGTTACCTTTGTCATACTGACGTTACCCTTTTTATGCTAACATTACTATTCTTGAGCCAACGGTACTTCTTTTCATTATGATCTATAATCTATTATGCTAACGTTAGTGGAATGGCCTACTTAATTCATGCTACCTGTTGATAGATTTGGACACGTCATTTCTCGTTCTCACATCTCTCACAGCTCACTTCATGTGGCCTTTGTTAACATTATCACTGCTCCAAGCTTTACATTTGTAATGTTGGCTAAATTAGCTTAAAAGTAACTCCGGTGCAATACATCTGATGGTCACATCTACATTTATTGTAGCTATATGGTCCCTTACAAGTAAAATAAACCAGAAATGTGCCATATGTTGAAAAAATATACATCTAAA
>NW_019472728.1:0-1591 GCF_002814215.2 Seriola lalandi dorsalis
TGTTTATCTAGTTTTGCTCATTATTATCATTGTAGTGCTGAGTTTCATCCTCACTCTTGGCGCCCTGGTTTATGTTAGAGTGCTCACTTCAGCCCAGGAGAATGAATGGCTCTTGACGTAAAGCACTGGGCCTTCTACTTCCATCCTTTTGCCGCCCTGTGGCTATGTGCACATACAAACTGAGGCACAAATGTAGTTAGACAATATACAAATAAATATAGCTACATGCCTGCATACACACCCAGCGGTAAGACACAAACACGCAATAATACCCTTCCCTGCTGTCATTCTCCTCCTTACCTTAGGGAGGAGAGCTGACGAGAGGAGAGGAGCTGGGAGTGAGAGGTTTTCTGTAAGATGTTCCCCTGGGTTTTGATGACTCGCCTGGTTTGAAAGAACTTAATGGAGTTGAACTAAGGGCTAATCAGCTGGCCAGCACGCATGGTGCTGCATTGGAGAAGAGCAGGACCCTTACAAAACCCTTCTATATAAAAATGTCACATGGGCTGTGAGGTTGTTTTTTTCCATGACCTAATATGAAAACAACAAAAGGATTATCAGAAAAACAGGCTTTATAGACATTTCACAAATAGCCACTAACCTCTACTTCCCTAACAAAAGCTATGCCGCGGCAGCCTTAGATGTGGGCATAGTTCTGCGGCCAAAATATAATGAAGAGGGATAAATGTGACCGGATCCGCAAGCTCTGCGGTCATTCTGTGGACAGCATCTTTGCCACTGGGATCAATATAAACAGCATTGAAGTATTCTAGCTCTTAGCACCTTACCCTCCGCTACCTTACAATTCCCAAATTACCTTCTCTGTGTTGGCATTCACACATGAGCAGCTTGAGTGACACTGACATTTTTATGGTACTCGTCCAGACAGCAACCACATCCGTCCCTCTGGGCCGTCTCTCTCCAAACCCCCGCTTGAGGTATCGAGCTGTTCTGCTTCCACCCAAAAAGCCCTAATATACCCACTATCAATAAGTCAGATTGACTGAACTGCAGGCACACAGAGTGAACTGTACATACAAGTCAATTCAAAACAACAGACTGTTGTAGGTTATTATGTGGAGGAGGTGGAAATCAACGTAGGAGCCTGACTAGACAGACGAATTACTGCCTCTGCTTCTAAATCAAAACTGTCTAAAATTGATTTGTTTTCCTTTCCTCACATTTCCCTCTACACTGTTCACACTGTTGATGTCCTGTTCAAGGTGCTGATAGTAGTTGTTTCTGAATCGCCATAAATCCAGTAGTATGAATAATTTGTCATTAAAATATGCCAGTCATAAGTGCTCTGCCAGACTTAGAAGACTTATCCATTCAAAATTCATTTGGAAATTCATTTGGGCACAGGATTGACGTGACCTTAAGTTGCCCCTGTCTATCCTGCACTAACATGCCCTGAGTAAAAGGGGAGAGAGGTGCTAATGTGAAGTGGAAGAGAGCCTGTGTTTTTTTTTCCAGTGTCAGTCAGGAGGACTCGAGGAACTCTTGCCTTAAAATTCTGAGGCAACAGCAGCCTCCTCTCCTCTCCTCTCCTCTCCTCTCCTCTCCTCTCCTCTCCTCTCCTCTCCTCTCC
>NW_019472729.1:0-1704 GCF_002814215.2 Seriola lalandi dorsalis
CATGTGTTAGTCACGTATTATCAAAACAGAGGTTTGTATATTGAGTGTGTGTTAAAAAGACTTCATTCTACTTCTTTTTCACATTTTTACTATTTTCTTCGAGCTAAATTGAACAAAACATGAACAGCAGTGATTTCTTCTGACATTTACCACACACAGGTAAGCATGTAGTCATTTCGTACACTAAAATTAATTCTCCCTACAAGACCTTTAATATTTTTTCCACCAGTATCCAGTGAGCTTTTGCTTGATTCTAGCCAAAGGCAGCTCATTACTGCTACATCTTCTAATAACTGCTCCAAAGCCAAACGGCCCCTCAGCTTCTTTGCTAAGATTTTCCACAAAAGCTGCTCGAGAAATGTGCCTGGCTCAGTCCTGCATCACCAAAATGATAATGATGTTGTATTTCCAGCATTACTTACTCAGAGGTTCATACAAGTTCCTTTAAAATGTGATGGAAAATAATGTGGGCTTTATTTCCCTCTATTACTTTATGTATAAACCTTAAAGCAATACTTTGATGGCCTAAAATTATGTTGAAAATTCATGCTCAGTCTCATTTCTGTGAGCCACTAAAGAAAAGAAAATAATAAAAAGTTCCTCTCAAAACACATTAGCCCTGTTAATGGGGTGAGAATGTACAGGGTGCTGCATCCCAATGCTGTGGACTAGAGATCTAAAAAGAGCTAAAACGTCCAACTTTAAACTTACGATTTGTTAATTTTGTGAATTTTGAATTAGCTTTATTAGTAATGCTGATGATCACTAACTAACAAGGTGCATGCAGCAATCAGGAAGTGATTTCAGTCAGGCTATATAGCTATGGAGAGCTATAAGAGGCAAACAGACAAGTGGAAGCTTCTTTCTTTCACAAAATGATGACTAATGAAACTTAACAAATGAACAACTCCTCTGTCTAGAAGTGTGGCTAAAATATTTTTGCTTCATTAGCCTACACTTACAAAGTGTTATGGCAGCATGTCTCCTGCCTCCCTTGTAGCTCTGCCCAGGCTGTTCCTGATTATTACTCCATGAGATGCACCTGGCTTGGGAAGGAAGGGTTTAAAAGCTCTGCCAGCATCAGAGGGACCACAGGCTTCTAGCATGAGGACTGCTGGTCTTGCTGCCTCTCAGCCAGGGGTTTTTGTTCTTGTGTTCTGTTGTGTTTTGTGTCTTTGGTAGTCTTAATTTAAAATCTTAGTCATTCTGCATATTTATGTTAAATAAACTCTATGTACTTTGTTGTTTTAGAGGTGCCTTGTGAGTCTTGTTTGGGTCACTGGGGGAGTGTTGAGCGCCCCTTAGGGCCACCCAAGGGTGGAGTATAACACAAAAGTAAACATGAGTGTATGACATCTATACTTACTGCAAGTCTGAAATTTGATTATAGTATCAAAATTAAATACGCCTGTGAGTTTTTAATGCATTCTGGGGTCTGCAGGTTTTGCCACAGTTAGACTAAAAGATGTCCTAAAAAATGAGTTCTGTCATCAGGGCAGTTCAGTCATTTGTGACAAGATGCGAGTGTGTGAAATAAGTTTTGTGTACATCCATCCAGTGATTCTCTATCTATTATATTGCCAAACATAATACCACAGTATTTTAGGTTTTTGTATATTCACCCATGTTACAAGCAGCCAGGGTTTTCTATTATTTCAGTACAGTATTTATCACAATTTACATTATGTCTTCATGTATTTGTGT
>NW_019472730.1:0-1704 GCF_002814215.2 Seriola lalandi dorsalis
CACCTTTTGAGGTTTAAATGTCAGTTTGGATTTAGACCAGTGAGAACTTTGTAGCAGTAGAAACTTTGAATGCAGAAAGAGGTTGTTGATTATAATTGTTCTCGAGTAAAATCAGCATCATTTTGCTGTCAATTTTCTACCACATGGCAACCCTGTACTGTCCTGTCCTGTTGTGTCCAGCTGATGGGGAAGCTGTATCCTGAGGGTTTTGTGAAACACTCTTGCTCTCCCACATGCAAATCAGCTTATGGAGAAAGCGAATGTTGGATAATGATGGAGTGCTGTTAGATTTAATCTCTCTCCTGCGTCCCAGGATTCAGCTTTGCACCACACTGAGTGTCCTTGTAAGGAAAATAACCTTCACAGCTTGGCTGTGCCATTAAAAATCATCTTTACATAGGTGATCACTAGTTTACATATGCTTCTTCAGGAGTTGAATGGTGTGTTGATCAGATGCAAATTGGTGGTTATGGACACTGAAAAGAACATAATGTCCTATTACCATGTTGCCAAATGAGAATGTTGCCTTTGGAGCTGCTTTCTGCTGTCAGGACCTTTCGTGTGCCGCTCAGACAAACACACAATCTGTTCCCCTCCCTGTTAGACAAACACGGCTGTGCCTACTGTCTGTTTGAATCTCATCTGTTCAAGTCACACCTACGTGACATGCACTGCAACACAACAGAGAAGCCTGCTTGTGACAGATCCAAATTTAACTTCAGCCTAATCAAGCCAGGTTCATTATCTGTAAATGCAGATCAGTTATTTATCACACATACAGCCTTGTCTCAGCATTTTTCATCTGCTGGATTCACCTGCTCAGACAGAGGTTAGCTATGCCAGTGTTGTGGTTCTGTGTTTGGCCTGCCTGAATTACCTCGGCTGCTACCGAGTGGACTTCCATGAACATTTGTATAGATATTCATGGTCCCCAGATGATAATCTGACTTTGTTAATCCTTTCACAAAAACCTTGTATTAACCTATTAATTTATTGTTATGAATCTAGAAGCTGTTTGCCCTCAAGATAGTGAGCATGTCATTATGTATCTTCTTCTTTGGCCTATTTTTGAGCCACATAATGTAGATTCTGCACCACTTCCCTGCACGCTCAGCAAACAGAGAGATATGGCAGTGATGTTATGACAATCCAGCTGTGGAAATTAGTTTGACCTTTTTAATATTGTCAGGTCAAACATGAATTCACTTCAGCAGACCTTTGTGTTTGATTCAATTAACTTACATGGGTTTTGCATGAGCAAGCTGACCTCTATTGCAGTTACTCATACCCACATGATCATGATATGCCCTTTACATAATAGGAAAGCATTAGAGATGCTTGATCCAGTGTTGGGTAGCAAGCTGCTTACCACAAGGTGGCAGAAAAGGCTAACTTAAAGAATGAAGCAGTGCAGTGAATGCTAAATTTTACTTGGTGTCTAAACCCAGAAATCTGATTAGTCATAGGAAGTTCAGATGGCATAAGTTGATTTTATGATTCTAAATGTAATTTCACCTGTGCGATAGTTCACATAAGTTTCTGTACTAGTATATGATAGTTAATTCTTGTGATTTTCTTGGAAGAAATTGTCCTCCATAATGTCGCACCCAAAGGAAAAGCTCACAATACAGTACAAAATATAAATATATCATCTTTGCTCCTGTCTGTCTACCACAGGGTGAAATATTCAAGCTTCAGTCAGAA
>NW_019472731.1:0-1587 GCF_002814215.2 Seriola lalandi dorsalis
CCAAACAGTAAACCGAATTTCCTTGGACTATGAAAACAATGACTGCCTGTTTTCAGCAGGCTGAGTAAATTTACTTTCAACGATATCAAATTATACACAAAATAATGAACCTTTTTCCTTGTTTGTACTGATAATGAAACAGTAAAGACAGAGGAGGGTTAAACTGATTTGGAGTGACTTTATTTACGACAAGAAAAGAAGACTAAAAATTTTCCTTCATCATTGTTACAACTATGCAGTATAGATGTCTCTTCAAAAGCACAGGTGATCCCCTTTACCTGTCTCTTATTACCTGTGTTCACGACTGTGTCTCACTCATTGGAACACATGTAAATGAAAGTTGCCCTCAGCTGCTGCACTGTGACTGTGGTTTGATGTGTGCTGTGGCTCGGCGAGAGGGATTATCTAGTATTTGTCAAGAGATTTATGATAATGGCACCTGGAATGAAACACACATTCTTTAGTCATATCACCTGAGTGTTGGCTCATGTCTTGCTTTTATAAATTCTGTGAAGTACGGTCGGAAGCATCAGTAACCCATAATATGTCTTGTTTGTTATGTCATTATTTATTAATTATCACTTGGCATTTTGAAGTAATCTATTCAAGTTCTTATAGTCTGTGTAAACTGTATTTTCTAATTCTATTTAACCACTACTTAATTTGACATGTTTCTATTCCACGGTGACAAGTAAGTGATGAAAATAAGCTGATGAAACAATACCTCACAAAAGATGACAGTTACAGAGATTACATGAACATGACAGCCCACACCTCTGCTAAGAATACAAATAAAAATGTAGCAGTAGCATTAAGGGAGCTATTTGTAAGTTTTGCTAGTGTTACGTAGCCAAGGTTAACATCAACAGCTGTTTACTTACCAGTCTAGAAGAAAAGTTACGAGTTCAGCATCAGACTTCATTCCTTTACTGACCAAGAGCTGCCGGAGGAAAACAACCATCTCCCTTTGCTTCTATTTCTATCACTTCTTTCCTTCTAAGTTAGCATGCTAACCGGCTAGCCGTGGCCTGGTAGGACCGTCGTGTCACTTTCCGAGTCACTGTAGTATCCAGGCTTCCCTTAAGAAGTAGCTGCTTAGAGGACGTACCTCTCGTATTGTAAACACAATGATGCCTGAAGCTCTTGGCAAGACTGGCAAGTAAACAGCTGTTAATGCTAACGCTGGCTATGTAGCAATTGCAAAATTTACAAATAGATAATTGCCACGTAATGCTAAGACACAACACTACGACCTTATAGCATAACATAACAAAGAAAGAAAGAAGCGGAAAAAAACACTATAGTCGTCCAAGAAATTACAAAGGCCTGAGATATGGGACATGTGATACAGTCTGTGTGAATGAGAGTGAAAACAACCTGCAGAGCTGCAGCTGGAGAAACTCTACCAAACTCTGTTCCATCTGTGCTGCTTCTTTCACCTACATAAACTTTAGATATGATCACACTCAAACCCTGAGGGACATATATCCCTCTGACTGACAGCATACATACTTGACTGGATGAATGCCCTCCTTGACTCATACGCATACACACACACACACACACACACACACACACACACACACA
>NW_019472732.1:0-1587 GCF_002814215.2 Seriola lalandi dorsalis
GTAAACACACATAAGGTTTTCAACAGCTTTCTCAGCATTGGCTCTTCATTGCAAAACAAAACTAGTAAAACACAGTTTTTTGTCCTATATCTAGGAACAGTTTACCTTCACAGCCACGTTTCAGATGTAGTGCATTCTGAACAGAGGCATGGCAAGACTTCAACACATGATGCAAAAACTTTTTCACACCCTACTCCTTAGTTTCTAATATGACTGACAAAATTAAAAAGATCTTGTAAGTGAACTTCATCAAAAACAATCTCATGTTACAGCAGCTTCAGAAAGTATTTTGACTTCTTACACACTTGTTGTGATGTAATGACCACGAAGCACACAGTCAAGGCAAAGCTGGAGAGGCTTGACATAAAAGTCTGACTGTCCTTGAGTCAAAAAGACAACAGGAATGTTATAATCAAATTATGCTATGTAGAAAAATATCAAAATCCTGCTCTATTCATTCCTGCTCACAAACAGAATAAACAGGATTACTGTGTTCTGGGGCCATAAATGCAATCAGTGTCAAAGGCTCAAAAAAGCAAAGTCCATCTGCAGTGGTCAGGTTTTATTGACCACCTAGTCACATTTTTACATATTTCATCATCTGATTACTGTAAAATCACAGAAATAATTTAACTCCACCACTAATCTCCAACTCCCCTGCACCTCCTCTAATCCCCCGCTCCACTTCCTGGTCTAATACTGCACTCTAAACAGGATATCTGGGAATTCAAACACCAACAACAAGCCTGTCACCCAGTCTAATAAATTGGTTTCTGAATATTTACCAGACATGACCGCTTCACTTACATGGAGCTTAAGTTATGTCATAGCCGGTAATTCAATGCAAAGATAACAACAACTTAGTGAAACATTAATCTTTGACCTATCTACTGTATGAACAAGGATTTGCAATGCAGTGTTCAATTTATTCCACAGCTAATAATTCAAGCCTGCAACAACACCACAAAGACAGAAACTCATGGAGACAAGAATGAAATTGAATCTTTCAAGGTTTAATCCAACATTAACCATTTAGGACTTTATTTATGCCACAGATGGTAATTCAAAGCCACAACTTCTCTTTCAGCATTTACTGGATGCCACCGGTTCATCAAGTCATCAAATGATTTATGAACTGATGTTTTAAAGGAGAGCAGATCATATTAAAGTCAGACTTGCATAATGGCTCGAAACAACTTAACTGGAACTGCAGTCTAGCAGCCATGACCAGAACAGGCCAAGATCATAGCCAGGGTAGGGTATTTATGAGAAATAATCCTCCCTCACATTACTGTAAACTGGTATGTTACTGTAAGCAGCATTGGCTGGCCCCATATGAAGATCATTAAAAGTGACTGTAGAGGGACTATGACTTCCAGGAAGAGACGGACCAGCCTCTAAATCTCTGTCAACACATGAACACGCAAATGCAAACAGGCTCACAGAAATGCTGCCATGTGTGCAGGTACACACACACATGTGTACAAACGTGCGCGCGTGCATGCACGCACACACACACACACGCACGCACACAGACACACGCACACAGACACACGCACACAGACACACACACACACACACACACAC
>NW_019472733.1:0-1703 GCF_002814215.2 Seriola lalandi dorsalis
ATCACATTTCTTTTGAAGTTGCAATGAGTTATCTTTTACCCCTGCAGGGAGGCCATCCTGCAGAAGAAGCTGTGGGAACGTGTTTCTACCCATGTAATTGAGAACATCTACCTGCCTGCTGCCCAAACAATGGACTCTGGTACCTTTAACACCACCATAGACATCAAGCTCAAGCAGTGGACTGACAAGCAGCTTCCACACAAAGCGCTGGAGGTAATGCAGTCTTTCTTAATACAACTGGTCATATTATAATTCAGATTGTAATGTTGAGTATTACATTAAATTGGTTTCATCATGGGATTGTTTTTGATATGTACTTCTTCCATATATACATTATGCAGTTGCTAAAACTGAATTATTACTGAATGATTTGATATTTTAGTGACATTAAGTTTCTATATTTTGTCACAAACTGAATTTATTGTAAGGAATATTCAAAAAGGCAATGGCCTTGTGGTATTATGATTCTTTTCTTTCCCCAAAACACTTCGCTCCTCATCAGGTTGCCTGGGAGACACTGCAGGAGGAGTTCGCCCGCTTCATGGCTGAATACAAAGGCAAAGACCAGGACGACATCTTTGACAAGCTGAAGGAGGCTGTGAAGGACGAGAGCATCAAAAGGCACAAGTGGAATGAGAGGGCCATGGACAGCCTGGTAAACAAACAGTAAATCCACCAACCCTGAGCACAAGGATACAGAGACCTTATACACAAGTTAATTTAATCTGTCCCTTTCAAAAGGCAATTTAGTTATCATCTACCTTCCTTTAAAAGGAAACTGGTCTTGGTGACATTGGTGTAGTCATCATGCTATCAAGTATCATATTTTGTACTGCACTTATTATGCATTTCTATTACATTGCATTACATTATACAACTCTGCTACTAATGTGATTTTTCTCCTTGCCCTTTGTATGTGTTTGTCAGAGGGTAATCCAGCACAATGCCCTAGAAGACCGTTCCATCACAGACAAACCTCAGTGGGATGCAGCAATCCAGTTCATGGAAGAAACCCTGCAGTCACGTCTCAAAGACAGTACGTTAGCCATGATGGCTTTATACAACTTCACACCAAGTGCTAGACTTCCCTTTCTCTATTAAACTGTGATATCTTAGCTGTCAAAATGTCTCATAGCCCTGTGTAGTTAAGCTGGAAAGTCATAACATGAACATGGTTCAAGATAATGAATGGTCATATATACAGCGGTATATATGAGCAGCTCATCCATTTAGCATTTTTCACATTTCCTCTACTTCTGGGTTCATGGTTGACATCCAAACATAGTTGGGTCAGAGCCATTAAATTACGGAACAAACTCGGGAATCGCAGTCGAACACTGTTCTAATGTTCAGCATGGCTCAATATAATATGGCTGGCACAGTTAAACATGTCACAGACACACACACACATAAAGGAGAGGACAGCTGGTCAGAAATGGTCATTCCTTTGTATTATTTTGTGTAGTGTGTTACTCTGCTTCACTGCCCCTGGTGCTCTGCACCATAGAAATTCTAGATGAAAGAGTTTTTAAATACTTTCAATGGAATTGGATTCTGCAATGGATGGCAAACTGTATGCTTTTCATTCTCTTTGAACATCTGTCTTCTCTCTTCTTGCAGCTGACTCAGTAATTAGAGACATGGTGGGTCCAGACTGGAAGCAGAGGTGGCTGAACTGGAAGAATCGCACACCAGATCAGGTC
>NW_019472734.1:0-1587 GCF_002814215.2 Seriola lalandi dorsalis
CTGGGTGATCTCAACCAAGATGGATTTAATGGTACATACAGCATGAGTTAAATGTTGGATGGTAATAGCATTAATTAGACAGCAGTGATTTTTATATTCATTTAACTATTCATTATTTTTCAAACTAAAACGCTATGTGAAGGTCTATGGGATAAATTACACACTGATGTATCCCAAAGATTCTTCTCTCTGACCTGCTTTAAGAGTTAAAAGTTTCATCAGTCTGGGCTCAGTGGAGTGTTTTAATCAGCCATCATGATTTAAATTGAGGCTACAACATCAAAATTGACTGATTTCACTCTCAAATTTGTTGGATTTGTTGCTTTCAAACATGAAAACCTAATATCTTTGGGTTTTCTACTGTTGGTTGGACAAAATATACATCATCTTGGGCCGTGGGAAATTATAATGAGATTAATCTTTCATGAAAATAGTGATATTTGCAGCCCTAATAAATAGTTTATACTATAATAAACGTGACGATACTTAAGGGGAAATACTGAGGGAAAAATGTTGGAAAATGGCATTACAGTTTCTCAGAATCCACAACGACATCTTCAGATTTCTTGTTTTGTTTGACCTTTAGCATAAAACTGAAAAATATTAAGTTCAGACTGATATGAATCAGGAAAAAGCAAGGACGCACATTTGAAAAGCGGGAACTAGTGAATGTTTTGTTGATGATAATGGTCAAAGCAACTGATTTAATGCTCCAGCGCTCATTTAAAACTAGGTATTTGGCAGCTCCAACTGAGTTACTGGAGGAGTCACCTTATATTCACTCATGATTCTGCTAAATCTAATGAAGTAAATCACCATAAAACAAAGCAAATCACCTGAAGATAATAATCATTAACTTCTTAATTGGCCCATGAAAAAACTCTTACCCCAGTCCAAAACAATAATTGTTTATAGTTGCTGATTTAGCAATATAATCATAATGTGTTGTGCTCACTGTAAATTGCTGTGAATGTAATATACATACACAGGTTGTATATACAGATTTTGAGAAAAGAATGTAACAGTGTGTTGCTGCCGTTTACAATCAGACATGGCCATTGGCTGCCCTTACGGAGGAGAAGACCAGCAGGGATTGGTTCTCATTTATAACGGTCATGCTGGAGGACTGATGGATACGCCCACTCAGACTCTCTCTGGCCAATGGGCTTCCAGCTCGTTCCCAGCCAGTTTTGGCTTTGCTCTGCGAGGCAATAGAGACCTGGATCAAAACGGCTACCCAGGTACTGCAGAGAACAGTCCACCACCAGGCCTCTATCAGCACTCTTATCTTCATTAAACTCACTTTCTCTCCTTGCAGATCTGATTGTCGGTGCCTTTGGGGTAGATAAAGCAGTGCTGTACAGGTATATTAGTGCCCTCAGCAGTGTAATAACACATAAATAGATCTTTCTATTTATTCTCATTCTTCCATGGTCTGTGTCTTCAATCAGGGCTCGGCCAATAGTGAGTGCCAGCGCGTCTCTCACAGTGCAGCCAACCATGTTCAACCAGGAGGAGAAGACCTGTGAGCTGACCACTAGAAATGAAACCATTGATGTGTCTTGGTAAAGTTCAGCTCCACTTGTA
>NW_019472735.1:0-1587 GCF_002814215.2 Seriola lalandi dorsalis
TGAAATGAAGCAATCCCGCTCCTTTTACAGATGAAATATGCACTAAAAGTATAATTTATCATGCTTTTGAGATAGAGACATGCACATTTTTCACATTTGTGCACATCCGCATGAACCTCACACATACAACCTCGACTTTGGCTCAGGGTGTTTGGAAGAGACAGTGATCTTTAAGAGTTAATGCAGGCCCTGGAGGTGATGGCTCAGCGGCTGCCTAAGTTCCACAGCCCACCCAACAAGGCTGCTGCTGCTGCTAGGAGATTTAATAGTCCATTCTGTGCACATCAGTGCATCTCTGCCCTTTTAGGTACGGCTTGCCTCAGGCCCCTTCAGTAACATTTACTGTACAACAAAACACATCAGGAGTATTTGACTTATCTTGCACAAGGCTGTTCCCGAACACGAGGCGAGTCAAGTGCTAAGCCAGATAAATTACAGTGCAGATAAAGTCCAGCTAAAGTAGTTTCATTATAAAATGTTTTTTGGCAAAATGACTCTCCTCTATGAGGAATATACTGTATGAGAAAATATGAGTGCTGTTCTCAACGAACCTGTCATCATTGCAACACCCTGAAACAACACTTGCTGCCTTGAGAAACACTCATTGACCCACATTATTGTCGTGGGTGGATAAACATTGAGATGACCTCGCAGTGAATCCTATCTCAGACCGAATCTCCGTCTCTCTCTCTCTCTTTCTTCGTCACACACACACACACACACACACACACACAGTCTTACTTAACATTTTGTAATTTATCAAACTCCGGACCCCCACCCGCCCTCTCTCTCTTTAGCACAGAGACAATAAACAAGGTTGTTTGTACAACAAGAGTCATGGAATGGCTTGATGGGAAGCAGACAACCAGCTTGCTAAAGAGGCATGCACATGTGCACTGGCAACTTGGGATCAGTTTATAAAGCATCTCTTCCCATTCGCATGTTTCTCTAGGGGGGAGGATGAGGAGGGGAGCGATAATGTTTCAACACTCAACACAACCCTCCACCTCAGCTACAAGCGGCTGCAACAGTGTATTAGTAAAGACTCCAATCACTGTAACATACGTTTGACAGAGATCGTCCATTCATTTTTGTGTTTGAACACAAGATGGCGTCCTTGGAGAAGAAAGCTGATTTACTGTAATGCTGCACTTCCATTCTACCAGGCTACACTGAGAGGGCTCATGGCAATGATATCAATGACCCAAAAAAAGAATATTAAATATCTACTAAAGTGAATTAAACTAAAGTGAAATAAGTAAAACAAAGCATATTTGACATAATGAAAATAATGGATTAAAAGGAAACATGGCAGAAACACATGATTTGCCCTTAAAGGCATTTTAACTAAAGCTGCCCTTTGTTTGGCTTGGTTTCAATCACCTCAGATTTTCAGCCAATACAACCATATGTACAATATTTAGATTATGTTTGCTTGTCTTAGAGTGTGTGTGCATGTGCTTTACAGAGAAAGGCAGATTCTTATTGACATTTTCAGCTAAGTAACCCATATAATTGTCCAACTGTTCTTTATACGGTAATTTTGCTCTGAAGCTACGATAAGGCTTTGTAAACACATTCTTGGAT
>NW_019472736.1:0-1828 GCF_002814215.2 Seriola lalandi dorsalis
ACATCCCACCAGCTCACTGTTGTTGAATTTCAAATTGTGATTCAGGTGCTGTATAAAAAAGAAAAAAAAAAAAATCAGGTATGTACCTGTCAGTGCAGATTGAAATTCAATAAAACGTCAGTCTGTGTGCGTGCGTGCGTGCGTGCGTGCGTGCGTGCGTGCGTGCGTGCGTGCGTGCGTGCGTGCGTGCGTGTGTGCTCGTCTTCGTCACGTAGATGTCAGGATATAACAGAAAATCAAACCAAAAGCTAAACAAGCTCCTCTGTTTAAAAAAAAAAAAAATGTACATACACAATATCTCTCGTAGGTTAGTTCAGGGGCAAGCTTTCAATTTGTCAGGATCGGGAGCGTAGCTGTCGGTCACGCTGGCAGGAACAAGACGACCGGGGCTGGAGAGACTGATGAGCTCTTGCCCTTGATGGAGTGAAAAGTGACTCTTCTGACAAGGAAAGACGAACACTTGAGGAACTTTGTAGCAGTCTCTGTGTTTGGAGAGGGGAAACTCCTCTCTGGCTCTGTTCATAATTAATCAAAAGACTATTTTTAGACTAACCTGTATCTGTACTTGTGTGTACAACCTTTGTTTTCTACGTCATCCCACAGAACTGTTGAACTGCTCCGTCCTTGACTTCTGCAGGCAACCCTCTTTTTTGTCTCCTCACAATTTGTTGACTTGGTAGTCAGAGCATGTTTGCACTCTTTTCACTTGTCCACACATTTCCCTTTGCTTTTTAATTTATGTAAAGCCAGGATTAGTCGGACCTCAAGGAACGCTGTTTGTTTCTTTTATTCATCCCATAAACAAAAACTCTTCCCATCGTGCCAGAGCAGCGGCTCACAGATGACAGCCAAGAGTGGTCTCATTTGTTTAAACCCAGCTCTGTGTATGGCATCCAGGCACAATGCAGTATTAAAGTATTCATTTTGATTCACGAGAAAAGCCACAGAGTTTCATTTCTACATGCGTAGCCGCAGTTTATCAGATCAGCAATCCTGTCGGATCAATGCAGACGGACCGGTGTTTTGGCAAAAGTAGTTGCAGAGATTTAAAGGGGAATCAGGCCAATTTTCAGTGTGCTTTTGTAAAAGAGCTTTAGCCTGATCTGAAGGAGTCAACCCAATCTAGTGAGAGTCCAGTAAACTAAATCCCAGTTACCCTCTCACTTTCTGAGGGTGTTTGTATTATAGGATAACTGAGATCCTATCTGAGATGTTATTTCTCTCAGAATTTATGTGGAAATTTGTGCCAAGTCAGTCTCGCATGAGAGCTAACTGGAGTGTGTGTTACTCTGTGAAGTGTGTTCAGCTCAAAACTTTTCAGACAAGAGCTGTGGATCAACATTCAGCTCCAAGTATTGGTCCTCACATGTGCAAAATTTTGGTCCTGATCCAAAATGGACCAGTGGAAAACCTTCCTGAACCCAGTGTGAGGAAATTGATTTTCTAAACAAAAGACCCTGAACCTGAAAGAGACCCCTGGAGAGTCAGAGCAGGGGCCAGTTTCACAGAGATATCTCAGACTGGTCTGTAGTGTTAGGCCAGTCTTAATTTTGCTCATAGATCAGTTTGATGTTAGTCCGTTGTTAGACCGTTTCACAAAAATAAACTGACTCATTTTAAGTCAAAAACATTAGAAGCCCTACCCCTAGACTAACTCAGGCCTAAGACCAATGTTACCATGGAAACAATCAATGACACCTGTGGTGGCCAGTAGCACCCAGCAACAAAAAACAAGAAAACATGGCTCATAATTTGTAGTTTGCTAATATAACCTTGTTGTGGGGGAAAGAGTTTTTAGAGACTACATACATTTTTTTTCCAAATTAGA
>NW_019472737.1:0-1817 GCF_002814215.2 Seriola lalandi dorsalis
AAAGAGTCACACTTTTGACATAGGCCATTATACAACCGGGGGTAGAATTGCATGTTCCCCTCAACTGAGGATTCAGGCGATTTTACCAGAGGTGGCCAGCATCATGAGGGGGTGATTTAGGCAAAAAAAACATTTTTGTCAAAACATGACTTAGGCCATTATTTTAGGAAGGTGACGATATGGATATACACTAATTGATAACTAATAAAAAAAAGACATTTTTCAAATGAGACAGCTTTATGAGAAGAGTGTCACGTGATCTATCTGTGGAAGACTTTTATTGTTGTGATGTTCTTGATTTATAACTAGCCTATTTGTGAAAGTAGAAGTGGAATAGAAACAACAGAAGGTTCATTCTCTCATAGTTTCTCCTTGTTGTGAACTAAACTTATTCCTCTTTTTTTAACTGGGGATTCTCAGCAACTTGAATTGTGCTCTAGTTTCAAAAGACTTTTGCTATTTATTTCACATAAATAAAAACAACCTGAAAGAGGTAACTAATTGATTGACAATCCCCTTCAGGCATCCCATTCCAATTTCCTCATTCTTTCCAGCCCGTCCACAAGGTGATATCAGCCAATGGGAATGGGCGTTCTCTTTACACTGGCCAATCAGAGAGAGATGCGAGAAAGGGGGCGTCAGCAGGCGCGCAGTGTATAAAAACCTTTCTGTAGGCTACGCCGCTGTCACAGTTGAGCACTGTAGCTTTCCAGGACAGTGAGAGGAAGATCGAAACAAGGAAGAAAAACCCATCGCCAACTCCTACTCAAACTTCAAGCCGAGTCTTTTTTGTTGTTGTTGTTGTTGTTGTTGTTGTTTTTCCGCGTCGGTTTCCACCATGAAAGCCATCAGTCCCGTCCGCTCGGTGAGGAGCTGCTACAAGGCCGTGTGCTGTATTTCGGAGCAGAGTCTCGCCATCAGCCGGAATAAACACTCGTGTCTGGAGGAGCCGGTGAGCGCCCTGTGCGACATGAACGACTGCTACTCCAAGCTGAAGGAGCTGGTGCCGAGCATCCCGCAAAACAAGTCGGTCAGCCAGGTGGAGATCCTGCAGCATGTCATCGACTACATCTTCGACCTGCAGATCGCGCTGGAGGCGGAGGACACAGCCACGCCGGAGATGGTGTTGTCAATAAAGGTGAGGAGGAGATGCCCGCTGCGCGGTGGACTGATGCTTGTCGTCACACACTGACACGAACTAGCAGCGATTCTTCTGTGGATCTTTGCGCTGACCTAAAGTTAAAGTCTGGTTCTGGGGATTTTTGTAAAGTTTATTCCACTCAAGCTTTGAAACACCGTCAGCGCTCGGATGTATGTCAGTAATATTGTAGAATATTGCGCTGCAGTGGCAGATAATGTGTGTCTGATATGTTATGTCGTGGGAAACCATGTTACAACCCCATACAGACAGTTATTCCTGATTATATGCAATGAGAATAATGGTGTTGCCAGCGTCTAAAACTGCTTCTCTCCTCTCTGCTCTCCATTCAGACTGCGGACCTTGCTCGCAATTTCTCCAAAGAAGAAGGACGGTTGTGCCACTAGGACGAGGATGACAGATTATGGTACATATTTATCCTTTTCTGATCAATCTTAATATCTTCATAAATGAATAAAATCACAAGATGAATGTGCTTCGAGAGACCCATCTTCTAACGGTTTAGAACAGATTACAACAGTGTCTTGTTTTGACTTTCAAAACGAAATAAATTAAAAATAAACTTAAATACCAGGGAGAATAGTGTGAGCATTGATGTGCTGGGACATGAAGGTCTCCTTACTCTCCACATTCAGCACGGTTGCCAATTAGACAGGCC
>NW_019472738.1:0-1703 GCF_002814215.2 Seriola lalandi dorsalis
TTTGTTTCCTGATAGACCTCAAATGCAGCTAAGGTATATAATGACAGAAAAAAAGTCACATACATGTCAACAACTTCACTTCATTGTATTTAATTCTGATCCATCATTATGAGAACAGACAACAGTGAAGCAGGAAAGACCTACTGCATGTACCGTCACTATTAATCAAGAGCGTAGCATTTTATTGTAAAATTCAATAGTCCTGAAATGTACTGCAGTAGAAACAGAAGAGAGTCTGCAACAGTAGCACAATCTATTTTACCAAAAGTTGAGGGTTTGGGTGAAACTGTATCAGTTCAAGTCAAAAGCAGTTCATTTAAACATTATTCACTAAAATAAAAACACCAAGAACACCATGCACACATGAAGATTGAAGAAAAACCCAAAACCTATTGGCCTTGTACTGCCATCACTATACTATAATGCCTCAATTATACCAATATACAGAAAAAAAACCTTTTCATCACTCCAATTTTAAAAGCATCAAAGGGAGACGAGACATAATATCGAGATACAAAATGCTCTGCAAGTAGTTACTCCTGTTTAGACCACAAGCAGCACAGGTCTTGTGCCAGATGATAAAAATCAACTAAAGGTTATTCATACAGGAGGATGTCCCTTCTCTGCCACAGCTTTGGCTTCTAGATGTTGGACTGGCCCAGGTTCACTTTGGAGGGGAGTGGCCCGGCCTCTTCCTCAGGCCCTTTGGAAGTGATGATCAGCAGGGAGGATGCTGGATATGGAGTCAGTTTCTGTTCCTTAATGTAGTCCCTGTCACCATAGATGCTCAATTTCTGGCAAAAAGAGATATTTTTTGTTGTGAAACATTTTACAATCTTAAATGTAACCACAAAAAAGTAACGAAACATCCAACCAGCACCAGCAAAGTGCTTTACAGAAAGAGAAAAAAAAATAACAACTTCCTGAAGTTAGATGTAATAAACATTTACATACCCAGGTTGATTTTGTATGTTAACCACAGACAGCACAGGACTTACCTCAGCAGGTACATACTGATCTACAGCAGTTGCCACAGTCGCACAGCAGATCCAAATCAGGACCAGCACAGACAGGATCAGAGTTGTGGTCAAGATCCATCCTGGTAGCCAAGGGTTCCTGAGAAGAAATGTACGTTAATTGCATTGCTTCATTGGGATTAGATCCATAGTGTTGTTAATGACATACTCTACCAAGTAAGTTAAATAACTGAACTTCCATGACAAAGTAGATAAAAGTAACAAACCTTGAGAGACAGCTGAAGAGGTTGTATTCATCATAACTGTGGCCCCCGGTCATATCTCTGTCCCTCTCCTGGATTAAAGTGCGATGGTATTCTTTGTAAACTGGGCTGCTCAACCCTGGGACTAGAAAATGAGAAATAAAGGTTATTTGAAATGCATACACACATAATCTGTTTATTCCCCTTGTTGTGTTAGAAAACCTGTGGCTTGTGTTTAAAATACATCCTTAATGTAGGCATGTTTAAGAACATGCATGTTAATTCTACATTTTTCTTAACGGCAACAATGAAAACACTAAGGCCAACTACTCGTTTCTCTTTTCTATTGTACAACCATACTAATCCTCCAAGGAAGCGGGATTGTATATGTGGGATTGACCAAAAATAACCTACAGTGCCCATATTCATCATAACAAAGGAAACTGTCACTCAGTGCAGCTACGTGGCTCATTTATCATGTTTC
>NW_019472739.1:0-1585 GCF_002814215.2 Seriola lalandi dorsalis
TACATTAGAAATATCATATCGACTGCTCAGAATACACGACAGCATCATCTGTCACGGGAGACACTGGAACTGTGAGAGTGGGAGCAGTAATGCTAATGGACGGGCATTTTTCAGAGAAGACATTTTTAACTTGTGATGGTATGAAAAGCACAGGTGTTACAAATAACAGTAACAATGCCTCTGGTAAACCACGGCAGACCGTGAGTCAGCATGAACAATACCAGGACCCGGAAGATGAGGCAGCTAAATGGAATTCAGCCATCATTCATTTTATCATTGACGTGTCAAAATGTCTTCTGTGAAAAGGGCCTAATATGAAGCAGAATATACACAGACAATATCAGTCTAAACAGACAATATTGTTGTAATTACATCATTAAAAATACGGCATATAAGGCACATGTGAATGCATATGGAGTCAGTGTTTCTGCGTGAGTGTGTACCTGCTAACAGACGGGGTTCGGACAGGGCACTCGGGGGTGAGGTCTGGGGGGGAGAAGGGCTCGATGACTGGCGGTCGGTCCTGACGGGGGACATGCGAGGAAAGAGACATGAAGGAAAAGACGCAGAGAGACGTGCGGAGACAGAGGGAAAAGAGGACGGAAGACGAGAGACACGGTTTTATGACAACGGCTTAGATGTGATGGACAAACAGCACATTCTCTGATTCGCTCTTTGTTACTGCTCTGTATTTAAAACCTGACGCAAATCCCATCGAGGACAATCACACCGGCTGTGTTATTTGAATGTCATACGTGCGTCTCACAGAAGAGACTGAATGTTAACAGTCCACAAATCACCTGCCGTCTACACTGGATATTGTGAAAATATTAACTTTATCTATAATGATCAATTCCCTTTTCAATATGGGCTTTATAGGTTCACCTGAAAACTATTTTAGAAATCATTAGATCACAAATTAGATTAGGTCACAGATTTATCTAGATTCAAAATACAGTCCAAGTTCAACTTGAATATTAATTATTATGGCCTGGATTGTGGATTATTACATTATCCACTGATCAAACAGCTAAAACAAACAGTTACTCTTTTCTTTACTTGTCGATCAAGTCTTGGGCCTTTCGTTTCATTTTCAACAGATGGATTTCGTTTGTCCCACAGTGGATTTACTATAGTCGACCAAACCCTTCACACACACCTCCCCAATTTCCTGGGCTTCCTCTCTCTCTGTCTGTCTCACCGGAGTGTGTGTGTCCGTGTCTCTCCTGTAATCGCCTCTTATCGGAGAGTCGCTGTCCAGACTCAACTTCTCCACTGAGATCTCCCTGGAAGAATTCACACAGATACACACAAACACACAAACAGACCAACACGGCGATGCAGACAGACGAATGAACAGACAGAAACAGAACACAGAAGGGTTGTTAGACGTGGGGCAGAGAAAGCATCACATGCTTTATTCTTTGCCAGGAAACACAAGGAATAAGGTTCAAGGAACGCTGCTGCTGTTTGATAGCAAAGGCTGGCTGACGGCTATCAAATCGTCACAGGAAGATGCTGAGCGTGTGCACCTCTGCAGCTTATGCACCATTTACTTGTGCTTGCTGTGTGTGTGTGTGTGTGT
>NW_019472740.1:0-1703 GCF_002814215.2 Seriola lalandi dorsalis
AGTAGCAAGGAGTCTCAAAACCTTGGCCTATTGTGATGGAAATTGAAGATATTAAAAAAAACAAAAAAAAAAACAATTTTAAATTGTATATACTGCTTGAACTTAACTTTGTACTGCGCTATCCTACCTGGACTTCAGATCCAGGGGCGTATTTAACATTCATTTTCCCAATATCATAGCTTTGGCTGAAAAAAACAGAAATCAATCCAAAACCCTTTCCCACTGCTTTCCTTGTCTGCACTTCTCTACTTGAATTAAACATCTTGATATTTACCTCAACCAAAAAGCACTCTCCTCAAACTTTCTCAGATTGTAAGTGTCTATTCCAAAGTTGTAGCACATAAGGGAGAGGTATGCAGTCTGCATTGAGGAAATATGTTCACAATTAACACACTTTCAATAACAATATGTATGAAAAGTACAAAACAACAATATGTAGTGTTGTTATAGTGTTAGTTATTTTCTTTTTTTTTTTTTTTTTACATCTTTTGGCAGCCGCAGCAGCATGTCTTTACAGCGCTGCATATAGGCCGCAGCCTCATGGTTATTCCCTTGACTTAAGGCCTGTAAAGTAGAAGAGACTTGAACTTCTTTTTGTCAGCAAACAATATAACGTTCCCTATTAGCACAGGATGAGATTTTCCCATCTCATTGTTTCTCAGTTCACATTTTAGCTGTCTCACACTTCACACTGCAAGTCTGTCAGAATAGCACTTCTTCAGCTGCCAAATATCACAAGAACAAATATTCACATTGAAGGTGTTGAGCATCACATGCGCCACAGCTCACCGACTCTGCCTGGCATGAGAGAATTCGAAGCAGATCCTTCTCCACATCCTCCTTGCATGAAGTGATGTCAGCTGCTCCATCACCTCTGCACGTTAGTTGGCTATACAGGGTCTCCACGCTCTAGGGATATTGTATGTTGAGTAATTTGTGAAGACACCACATTTATGTTTGCTCAAAACTTTGTTAATAAACTTTGTTGAAACTGTTAATTTTTTTCTTGACCTTGACAGCCAGTCTTAGGAAGTGATCTGCCATCTGAGAATTTTTGCAGTCCAGCCATGTTCTCCCTGTTTTGCTGGCCATCTGTAAAAATTAGACACTGACAAACAGACCCTATCCCCCTGAAATACTGAGCACTCACGGAGGGTGCCTACAGTAAAGCTTACCAGGATCTGCTTGCGGATAATGCCCTCTGTTGGATTCTCAGGCTCACAGCAGTACAGCAGACTGCATGCGACATGACGCACTGTAAAGAAGGTGAGAGCATTTGAATGTGTCGTGAGATGACTGTGGCTATCCCTGCTTGCAATCCCAACATTGTTTCAACATTATAGATGATATGTCTGAGTATTTTCAAGTATCATACTCATCCTTAAAAATAAATACTGTAAGTAGAGGTGTACCTTTGGCCTTCTGATTTTTACTCATAGTGGTGCCCACATTCTTGGTGACTGCCCAGTTCCACAGCTGGATGGCACACTCCTCAAACTGTAATATAAGTAAGAAACAGAAGTATTCATGCAACTTAAAAATTCAGTCAACTTATTGGCCACATAAAGGTGATATAAAGCTATATTAGAAAAAACAATTGTTTACTTAGTAAATAGACCAAATTAAAAGTTGTTACAACATTCATGTAAATTATGGTAGAACCAGACCAAAAAGTTACACTATATCACTTTTCAAGAAAATAA
>NW_019472741.1:0-1584 GCF_002814215.2 Seriola lalandi dorsalis
ATGAAGGACATGCTGGACGTCAAGGAAAGGAAGGTCAATGTCCTGCAGAAGAAGGTAAGTGAACCCAGCTGACTACGGCATCATACAGTTTCTGTAAGTCCTGCATCTACTCTAGCAATACCTAAAGTACATATCAAAGAAATTCCCTCTAAGTTGGTTTAACTTCTTTTAAAGGAAAGTGTGACAGAGTCTACATCTAGTAGAGAGGCCAGATCATTTACTAGTTCAAAATCCTGGAACATTACTTTTTTGGTTCACTCTCACTGCTCTCATATCAGTGTCACATTTGTCGGGTTGAAAGAAAAAAACAGTTCCGTATGAATGCTACTGTTGCTCTGTGTCTGCTGTTTGTGCAAATATGCATCTCTTTCCTAAAAAAGTTCTCCGGATTAAGGTCATAACATATCTTTGTAGTGTTTGCAGTTTGTTCATCTGCCCCCATTTGGGAAAATATATCAGGTAATACTACTTTAACAAACTTAGCTGTGTGCTGTTTATAGTTAGGATTAGGTTTACTTATAGCATAGCATAACTGTTTCTTTCCTTCTACATTTGGCAGGCAAAACTATTTCTCAGTGAATTACATTTTTGTAGGTAAACATATTTGATCAGTGACAGGTTTGTCTGACTGTCATGTGACTTTCCCTCTTTAACCAGCTATATTGGCAATGAATTATCTGTACTGGTTCTGGCCACATGATTATGCAACTGGCAGTGTGGATAGATGGAATAGACAGTTTGTTATATTTATCATGGAATGTGTATGTAGCGAGATCTGCTACTCACAGTCGATTACCCTCACATATGGTGAATATATATCCACACCTGCTCTCTCTCTCTCTCTCACACACACACACACACACACACACACACACCTACTCGCATGGCATGTCTCAGAGGCCTTAATGACTTTTATAAGGTTAGCTATTTAGACAGGGCCTGTGGCCACCTGTGGTGTGCATGTTGGCAATTCCTCTGCAGACCAATTACACACACATAAAGGTCCCCTCTCAACTTCCTTGTTTCCTCTCATGTCCTCAAATTAGATCTCCCTCTCTCTCCTCCCGCCCTCCCCCTTGCTGAGTTTAATGAACAAGGGCTCCAAAGGTCAAATGCGGTGCCATCAATCTGTGTGAGTGTATGTGTGCGTGAATATGTTCAAATACATTTTTATGTTTATGTGACCCCCAGGTGTTTTTGTGTGAGAAGTTAAAAAGATGACCTTTATGTGCACCCTATACTTTGCTATACTCCCATTGGTCCCACCTATAGCTCTTTATTCAAGGCACTTAATAAGCTTGTTTGTAGCTGATGAATGGGGCCCCTCTGCTTTCTGGCATTTCATTCATGTCAAATGTGAACTTTATTTTTAGAAATGAAATGTTTGCTATTGGCTACAATTTGCAGGATTTGGTTGGAAGTTTATAGTTTACATTAAAAAGTAAAAAAGTAATTATTTGTGTAATTTAAAAAAGATTTTTTATTCCATTTCTGTGTGCAGCTGTGCCGGGTTACTGTAATCCCTTTGTTGCCATTTTGTGAGATTAGTTTGGACGATGGCTCTGCTATTTTGTTTGAGTTGTT
>NW_019472742.1:0-1703 GCF_002814215.2 Seriola lalandi dorsalis
GGGAGTTTATTACAATACAATAGCACTGTAGTGATTGTGGATTAATTTATTAATTTAATTTGCTTTATTCAAGATAATATGATGAATTTGACCTGTGTCTTCTTTCTGTCGTTTGTAGAAATATCTCAGCTGTAACTATACTCACACCTGACTGACTGCAAGCTAAAGATGAAATACTTTCAAACAGAACCTGCTGACTGCTTCTCCTGCTTTGCTCATATTCACAAAGTCAAGTCCAGTGTAATCCTAGGACACATACACTACATGTGTGAAAAATTTCATTGCTATCATGAAACTACATTTTCATTTTCAAGTTTACATGATCATCTTATTAAAGTCCCCAATAGGCTTCTATAATGACTTTAATATCTATGCTGTTATTTCTCTGCTCCAGATGCTTTGTGGATGGAGCACTATGTGATAATCATGGATGGTGTACCTAAAGAACCCAACCCTTTATAAGAATTCACATTTCTTATTCCTGTTCCCCAGAACAGATTGGTGAATATTTGTGAACATGAAGCACTCTCCTCTAAAGTTGGAAACCAAAGGGAGAACCTGAACCTGCTGGTTGACTCTGTGTCCATGAGAATGTGAGGGTTCATGTTGTGTAAATGTGTCTTTGAATAAAAGAACATCTGATCCCATTCTGCATCTAAGGGAAAGGCTGACATGGGGAAAATAGCAGGAAATTAACAAACGCCATTCAGGCCCAACTCCAGAACAGCACTGGGCCGTGTAACGCGTGTTGTGTGCTTCAGGCTTGGTTGTGGGCGGACCGCACTTCGGCCGGATCTCTCGGCCCAGACCCGGCCGAGTCTTTGCCAGAATAATTTGAATAACACCATAAGAAAAGTAAACTGGGGAACAAACAAATGCCAGAACTTTTCCTACCTGGGAAAGTTTCAGAAATAAGGTGAACAGGAAATGCCGCGTGCAGCGAAGAAGCAGATGGGCGCACAGTTGTCTTTCCTACGTACCGCACACATACGGGCATTGGGCCGAACACGCAACAGTTTGAATTTAAAATACGGAAGACAAAAATGCTGGAAGGTCGACGCCTGGCTCTGAGAACAGTCCACGGTCAAAACACACTGAAACGACACAAGTCCCTCAGTGTCGGTTGGCTTTGGATTTACTTTCTTAACAAAGTGGTTAGAGAAAGTGTTGATTTCTTGATGCTTCATGTGAACAGTGTGACATCTTGAACGTAAAACACACAGAAGACAGCAGAAACGTTTGTATATCACAAAGTAAATATCAGCACAACGGAAACCATGATTATATTGTGGGTATCAGTGCAGACCAGTGGGGTTTGGACTGACGAGGCGTACTGTAAATGACACAGAGGTCCATTGTGATATACAGCATTCAGTGTTATTGGAAACTTGTGGTATTCCACTTTTGTGGATTCAAACAATGTTTGATCACACAAAAGGGATTTGTAGGAATAATAATTAAGAAAAGTATGAGTGATATATGACTACATTTTATGTGTAACAGTGTGAAACAATGGGAAAATGCTTTGTGTTTTACCCCTTACTGTTGGTCCTCCTTTGGGACGGGGAAATGAGAAAAATTGATGATTCGAAGTAAAAATTTCAATCAGAGAAGAAAGTTTGCAACACTTGAAGCCCGCTTTATGATTTATGATACATTGATAAATTGAGATCTGCATGTTAGAGTCTCTTTCTAAAACGATA
>NW_019472743.1:0-1703 GCF_002814215.2 Seriola lalandi dorsalis
GGTGTCATGTATGAAAAACAATGAAACAGTGATGAACTATGACTGCAGTGACACAGGTTTTATTACCACACTGCTAACATATTCACATTATTTTGTCACTGATTAATCAACTTGCATAGTATTTGAAACATATAAAACGGGTTATGCACAAAACTTTAACAGATAGGATCTACAATACATATTTTTACCAATATATTGTACATTTATTAGTTATTTATTCTTTTATTATTTTCTCTTTACATTTACATTTTTTCTTAATTTATATATATTTCACTTATTCTCTTTATAATTTTTTTGGCCTTCCATACGTTACTTTATTTTTTACAATACTACATTACAGCAGGTTCTGCATTTGAAATGTGGCTTTTAATGTGAAAGATGTGAATTTTTTTTTTTCTACAAATCCATGAAGCACCATGCAGACATCGTAATTGAACTTAGACACGTGAACCCAAAGCCAACTACACCTACAGTATTATGACAGTACTTCTTTGTGAAGTGATATTTCGTTCCACTTAGTTATTCACTTCTGACCTCCAAAGTGAAGGGAGTAAGTTGAAGGATTCTAGCTATATTGCAAAACAAGGAGCATTGTGCAATGAGAGGATGATAGAGCCTCTTAACATCAAGTGTATTTTGTGTTTTTTTTCTCTCTCAGAAGTAAATGTGGTGTCTTTAGTTTTGCAAAGTGCATTGGTCTTAATCATCCCACTGCAGTACTTAACCACACGTATGTCAAAAAGTTCAAATTTGTTGTAATAAACAAGCAACTTTTGAAAACTTTGTATTTTCATACTTTAATTATAATTCACGGAGCTAACCGCCATATGGCTTTACATGTATATTTACCTGTTGTGATGACATCCTTGTGACCCTCAGAGCCTGGTTAGCCCACTTTCATCATGTAGCAAAAGAGCTCAGTACATTCTACTTAAATAAAGTGAAGCCCCACATTGCTGGGTCGGTGGGGGCATTTAAATTAATCAATTCAAATATTTTCTATCTGACATCAACCCCACCGGGCCAAACGCCATACTTGTTTACTTCCTGGTCTCACCTGTTGCGACCGTTGCGACGGGAAGCATTTCCACGCCCACTTTCAGGACACGTCACGTGGTGTTTAATGTCAGGGTCACATGATCTTCCAGTGAGAGATGTTCAAAACAGAAATCAGGCTTGTGCGTTTTATGGAGTACATCAATCTGTCTTACAGCGTGGAAACACAAATGACAACATAGGTTCTTATTATTTTAGAAAAGCCCATTTCAATGGATCATCCTCTTGGAAAAAGTCCTACAGTAGCCCATACCTTGCATTTGTACAGTCAGTCATGTATCATAAGATAAAATGAGATAAATGTTTAAAATGCAAATCCAAATTCTTGATTTCTATGCTTGAGGTCTTTTTTGGTAAGCATGCTTTTTGCTGTAATTGGAAAACACACCTTATAGGACCGAATGTTTGCTGAGCTCTAATTTGTTGAACACCACATTTATAAGCAGGCTTGCTGAAATAATGAAAAATATCTTTGGCTTGCTGGGCCAACTGAATGGTCGGTCACGGATCCAGTTGAGGTATTGTTTGATTAAAACTACTGGGAATCACAATGTGATAAATACATGTTGTTATTTTCCCCTTTTGTTTCATTTTTGCCTTTCATTGTGAAACAACTCATCTCAAGCTGTAATGATGAATCAGTCTTG
>NW_019472744.1:0-1703 GCF_002814215.2 Seriola lalandi dorsalis
TATTTTAAAAAGAAGGTCTGAGTATGAACATCCGTGCATGAATTTTAATGGAGATACTTAAATGGTAATTATTCCACTCAGGCTCAAACGTAGGTAACAAATGGAATTCAATCAGTGTCCGTGCATAATGATGGTCATTAGGAGAAAGAAAATAATAATGACATCCTATCTGCATTAAACCTGCAGACACTTTACACAATGATCCTGCAGCCATTATTGATCTCCATGGAGATAAGCAGTTGTCACTTTTCAGCATTGTGCCTGAATGTTAAATACAGCTCATTTTTGTTTTTCTGCAAACTATTTCAGCCAACACTAAATTTTCATTTAATTTACTTCAGCACTTGAGATCCTTGGTCTCGTTCCACATGATTGTAATTTTGGTTCATTGTCAGAGCTGCCTCTCCAGTTCCCACTATTTTTCCCTTCATTTCAAGGTTTCGCATAAAATGAACATCGCACCTGAATGTGGCTGGAGTGATACTTTATGAGCTACTCTTGCATGTGCTCGATAAGTAAGTATGCTATATGTTATACAATGCAGCCATAAAGAAATCAGTGCAGCTGCCTCCTCTTGATCACTGCATTATGTTTCACAAAGCAAAGTCAGAGTACTAATGGTTGAAGCGGCATTTATTAGCTCATGATATTTCATGTCCACTCCACAGACTCTAACGCTTCGTCTTAGTTTTCATCTCCGTATTACTGATTATTAGTTAAATGTTGTAACAGTTGCTTACACATATTGTACAGTAGGCAGCATGCATTGAGTCTTTTCCAAAATGGCCACTTGGTTGAATAATTAAATAAGATCTCCAATCAAATGATCCATGATTTGCATGCCTTCTGTTGCCAACTCGCTCCATCTGTTTGGTTTTGAGAGCTCTGACACAGTGGCTCGTGTGAGTGAAACAGCAATAATGTAATTGTGGATGTGACAGATACACCAGATGATGCAGGGACTGTTTGAAAGTCTGGTCCAAGGCATACTGTACAGCACGGTGTCATATGGTCTGCAGGAAAGCATGACAAAAACAGTCTCTCTATAGTCTCCTCATCACGATTAACTTTAAAGATCCTCCGCAGTGACTCGCTCTTCATTTAGTCGCACGCTCCTCGTGCTGGGACTGTGTTTGAAGCATCTCTTGAAGCATGGATTACAAAGTTACTGTATCTTAATTGAATAGCAGGCTTCAGAGCTTGGAGGGTGAAGGACAATAGTAGCAGGGCCAGTTTGGCTGAGTGCCAGTGGACAATGCAGAGCAGGCCTCAGCTCTCAGCAGCAGGCAGAGCCCATGCCGGAGTCCGCATCAGGAGAGACAGCCTCTGCTGCTTTGATGGATCTGTGATAGCAGCCAGTGTCTGCCCTCACCTGGGGTTCAGGTATTACCCACCACTAACACGTTACTATCCAAGCTTAGCTTTTTAGTCTATTTTCTCTTTTTTATTTATTTATTTATTTTTTATACAGGTGCATTTGAAGGACAATCCAGATGCTGTGATCTCTTTATTTTCCAGATAACCTGACAGTAATCAGTTAAAATAATTGTTTAATTAAATGATAAATAACCTCCTGCATTGTAAATGACTTATAATCACCTCTAACATAATTTATTCAACTTTCTAGAAAGCGCCTCCAGTTAACAATTAAACATTATTTTTGCCAACAATAAAACAGGATTGAGGCTGTGGTCTAGATGTTA
>NW_019472745.1:0-1583 GCF_002814215.2 Seriola lalandi dorsalis
TCGTCAATAAAATGACTTTTTTTATGGGCATTTATGTAAAAATCAATTTTTCCAATCCCACGAATGTATGCAGATTATTACAGGATTATGTCCATGATGAAGTACTATATGGAAGTAACCAAGATGTGTTGATCAGTGGAGAACAGGGCTTTTTGGTTTTATTAGTGGAGGGCAGAATTATTTATTTAAAAGGAGTGTACTGTGTATATAATGCCAGCATTACCCTTTAACTTTTAGTTTCAGTATCCTCACAAAGAGCATGAAGGGAAAACAAGCCTGACAATGAAACCTGAGCAAAAACAGCTTCCTGTTGATGACACAGGGGAGCCTGGTGTCCTGAAATTATGTTAAATGAGCGTCTGTAAATGCAAATATGTGCCCTGAGCACCTGAAGTGAGGGAAATGTCTCTTTTCCCCTCAAAGGGATTATGTGGAGAAGATTATGTGAAGGAGTCTGACAGGGAAATAATGTGATTCATTTACCTTTTTTTATTCTACCAACTCAAGTTCCAAGTCCTACAAACAAGTTCTGTCTTAAGCCTTTTTTTTTAACCATAAACCTTGAACATGATTTGTGAACAGCTGTTTAAAGACGGTTAATTATCATTATATAATTCAGTTTGTGTTAGAGAAACCTAAAATTCGCCCACACGTCTTATCTCAGTTTCAGAGTTTGTTCTTCTATGGCAAAACATCGCTAGTTACATCATATCCACGGAAATTGTTGTATCACACATATTGTGAGTGAACAGGGTCATACTACGCTAGAAGGAGACAGATTGACTCTGGTGCCTGACAGTTATGGCAGCGCTGATAAATTTGACTGTTTTATTATGCCTCAATTAGGCAAAGCTCAATGGCTTTCTTCACCTTGTCTATCTAGTGCTACATCTCTATCAGAGAGTGGTGACATTACTGAGCCTGTAGAGTGCACTTATCACACTGTGAGAATAGTGTGTGTAGGTGTATTCACTAGAGGTCTTGCACCTACACATACACACTGTTGGAGCTGTAGCAGGAAAACAAAGATACTCCTTCTCTCAGAAGTTGAGAATGACTCTATTTCTTGTTTTTTTCCTTTTTTGTAACCAATAGTAATTGCACAAGGCTCATTCTCTTTGATTTATATTGCTGCCTTGTTGTTGACAATATTAATGATTGACAACAAATGCACATCACACATGCTCATATCGTTTAATATGAAACCCCGATCAAATCTACAGCAGATGGCATGAATCTGAAATCATTTGGTAAACTGTAGGCACTGGGAGGCAGACAATATTCTCCTAGCTTAATTGTAAATGTGCTGTAGGCTGACTGTAAAGAGCAAGGATGAAACAGAAAATGAAGACAAACAGAAATATTCAAAAATAGAAAATTGGCAGTCTGGAGCAGCTCAGCTGGGTATGAAATAGATATTAGATATTACATTGTGACATCAGTTCTCTCAGTTGTCTCAGTCTTGTGTTACATAAGGATGATCTCCTACAGCACATGCATATGTCACACGGCGTGTGTGCTCAGTATTTTAATAATCTGTATACTGCACTGTGTTGCTGGTATTGTTTTCACATTGTATGTGT
>NW_019472746.1:0-1702 GCF_002814215.2 Seriola lalandi dorsalis
CGGTGGATATGCAAAATACTGAAATCTATACTATTGATAACAGTATTTATTTTATTTGCATTAAGCCCCATTTGAGGTAAATGATAACATCATGAAGTGAACCATTAAATGAGGACAGATGAAAATTTCTCAAAGGCTAATGAAAAATAATCAACAGCACAGGCCCAACATGGACCTCGCCAGTATTACCTTATTGACTGGTAGGAATTCAGATGGTACAGCATTCTTGATTGTCTAACAGACTGATGTGGGAAAAGGAAAATAATACTTTCAGCTGATTATTGACAAGCAGAACAACTGGTTCAAAGCAAAAATCAGCTCCTGCACATTGTCAACACTTAGGGTGAACTTATTCAGTAGCTATATTACATCAGGCATTTCATAAAACAAATGACAATGAGGCTGCACACACACACACACACAGAAACATCAGCCATGGACTATGGACCAAATAGTCAACGGACAAATAAGCAAACACACTCAGGATGACGTGAAAGAAAGAAAATATATTATTAGGGTTAATTAAGGCTAATTCTCCTCTACCTACTGCACAAAAATTTGATCAGTTGACAATGGGAAAAAGAGGAACTAACCATAAGGTCACAAAAACTATTCCACAGAAAGTAGATTCATTTTAAGAATAAATAGGGAACATCATAAATCTTATCAAAAGAACCAATGAAATATTACACTTAAACCCTCAAAGTCTGAATAGAAAACATTAATTCCCAAAATGACAAAAAATAAATAGGGCAAATGTTCAGTACATAATCACTCGAGCACAAATTACAAGAACATAGATAGAAAATCAGAAAAGGGACAGCTTGGAAATGGGATGTTGAGGTCACTGCTCTTGATTTTACAGGGGGACCACATAAACCAGCTTCCACATGTGAGGCCCTATCCAAAATTTAATAAGGTTAAATGTATATGTTGTAATAGCACTTAATACATATAAAGTACTTTTAAATATTTGTATAATAAAATAAAATACCTGACGCAGAGCAAACTGTCTTGGTAGAAATGAGTAAAAATAGGAGGAGAAATATGTTTTGTAATGACTGATGCAGGCAGAGGTAATCAGCAGAAAAGATCAAAGTAGATTTCAATCATTAGGTTTCTCAAGTCTACACATTGTCATAATTTTAAGGATTTTTGTGCTACATTTTCAAAACATTTTGTTTATATTTATTTAATTCACTGCGATTTAGATGAGTTTTGATGACTGAGTTGTGGTGGTCTGTTTTGTGGATGTACTGATGCCTCTCTGCCTCTTCCACTCCCAGATGGTTTCACGGGAAGATAACGCGGGATCGGGCAGAGCAGCTGCTTCACCCACCTGAAACAGGCCTGTTCTTAGTGCGAGAGAGCACCAACTTCCCCGGCGACTACACCCTGTGTGTGAGCTGCGATGGCAAGGTGGAGCACTACCGCATCATTTACCACAACGGCAAGCTCACTATTGATGAGGAGGGGTTTTTTGAAAACCTCATGCAGCTGGTTGAGGTAAGACACAATATTAGTTTTTGTTTTCTAAATAAAACTAGGTGTTTCTGATGTTTGCTCTGGTTCTATATTGAGTCTACTGTATGTATGGTGTACTTTCCTGTTTTAGAGTTCCTGTGTCTTTGTGCTACCTCATAGACCACATACAGTTCCTGGAACAAATAATGAACAGGAAGTGTCAAAGAGGAAGAGTGAA
>NW_019472747.1:0-1582 GCF_002814215.2 Seriola lalandi dorsalis
GAAATTATGTTCCTATTAAATTACAATGTAAAATGTTTACTAGCTTTTCCACTGAGAACCGTTGAAACTTCTTCAGGCCATATCCAGTATGTCATAATGTTAAATACAACAGAAGAGGCTTCTGCGTCAGTGACAGACTGAATCACATACCCTCCATCTTCCTTCTCTTCTCTCTCTATCCTTCTTCATGCGTCATCACATACCTCTCATCCCGTTACCTTTACTCTTGCCACATTCTGAACCTTAATAAAACTCATCAACCTCAACCCACTTTTTCCTCCACTACTCTCTATGATTGCTTTCCTGCTCCACTTGCCTCCTGTTTCTTTCCCCACTCTCCCTCCTTTCTCTGGATTTTATCTGGGAGAAGTTTGCCTGGGGTCAATCACCTGAGCCTCCTCACCTGGCCTCTGACAGGCCTGTTGGGATGGCAGGCCTGCCTGGTGAGGATAATGGTTGTTGAGGGCCGCGGGGAAAGTAACAAACTCTGTTTTCTGTCACGATGACATACCTGAGAACAGCGCAGACCCTAGGTATTCGGTTCGCAATGAGCACATAGTCAAATACAAATAGGCTGTTGTTGATTACAGTATTGCCTGGTGTAAAAAGAACTGCTGGGAAATCACACAAAAATATCTTCAAATTCAGTTTACATTTAATTTGCCAAGAAACTTCTTCTCTTCATGCAGTTTGCTAATTGATTTTCTTTCTTTAAACACCCGAGGCTACAGTAGAAAAAAAAAAAAGTATTTCATCTGTGGATTTAACATGAAGTTTGTGAAATGGAGCTGGATCAATTTCCAGCCCACTGCTCTTTATATCATGTCAGTCATGTGTCTTTTAGTCACTGGCAGTTGATCGGTGTTTGATCAGTGGAACTGGAACCGTCAGCTATCAGAGATGACGTACTGTACTAAGCCCCCACTGCTCCTACCATCACCACAGCTTCGAGCCACACACCTGTTCCCTCAGCCTGCTCTATCTCTCACTCTCACTCACATACACAGACATACACATACACACTGTGCCTGTGGTTTCAACTTGGCTTTTTCTCATTAAAGACTCAGTGAAATTTGACAGGTTTTGACAGCGAAGGTTTCCACATAGATCTTGCCATAGTGACAGATATCCGACAGCTTGATGATAACTGCTGCCTTATTGCAGAAACACACGTGTCCCTCATGGCTGATGACAATAGGTAGCTGTGAGTGATGGATGGGTGTGATGAAAAGTTACATAGCTGGAACAAGAGGAAATTGTGCATGCTGGGACAAAAACAAGATAGGGATTGTGAACTTGTATGAGGTCACGAGTAAAAAATACTCACTTCATTCTGGTTTAAATGTTTTGATGTTCACCAGCTGCACTTAGATACAAGTGTCTACAATTACCATTCTTGATGCAAGTTTGTTAATGAGTGCCAACCTCAACAAATCCTCCAAAGCCGCCCTCCCTACTTTACCAACTATTCCTTGCAGCCCGCCCCTCTCCTCTCCCTCTACCCTCCCACCTTTGCCTCCTCCTTCCACCTTCTGCCTGTAAATCAGCTCCTTAGCGCTGCTTTTAATATTGCTTGAGTGTG
>NW_019472748.1:0-1702 GCF_002814215.2 Seriola lalandi dorsalis
TGTAAGAACCCACAGTCTGTTTTTATCCACTGTCTCGTTCACTCACAGTCGAGAGATCCCATTCCACCAGACCAAGCTGGTGAAAGTGGCCTCCCCTCTGCCCAGTCCGAGCTCTACACCCCTCCTGTGGAGGAAATCCAGGTCACAGATATCTTCTATGAAGACACAGTCAACAACTTCCCATCGGACACCACCACCACCTCGGCTGCATCAGAGTATCCTGCCGCTGTGCTGCCAGGTCAGATTTACAGGAAGAGATTTTTCTTTTTTGGCAGGCTTGTTTACCAAAAACATCTTTGGTTGGTGGGCTGCTCTTCATCCAATGCTGGGGAGGAATACTAAGGGGATGAATAATGTCTTGATTGTGTGTTTTTATAGTTTTTATAGTTTTAATTGAAACATCTTTTTAAAAAGGTTCTGTAAGCGATCGTCACTGCCACTAGATGTCGCACTAGAACACCAGCATCTCAGATCAAAACAAACGCTTTGTCTGCCTCACATCTGGCCTCCCTTCCACACATGTTAGCAAGTTAGCTAACGTTATCATGTCTACTGTAGCCAGTCAGAGATGAAAACAGACATGTAACATTATGTAGCCATCAACTTATTTACGCATGGAGGAGAAGAAAAGTCAGTTCTGAGTCAAGCTGGACCCTTAAGCAGCACGTAAGGCTCTCCATCTCGAAAAAGCCAGATCAGTATTGACTCCAGGGTCAGACTGGGAAAGAAATTCAGCCTTGGGACTGGCCGCACAAATGACACTGACGGGGCCAGTAAACACTTTGGATGTTTTGACAGGTTACCAGCCGAGAGGGATTTGAGCCGGTCGTCCCCGTGGCTAGTCCACTGGTCCCTGTGTGTTTATAAACGTAGGGAGGCCCAATGGTTTAACAGGAGGGACACACTAACATGCATGTGCTGCCAGAAACACAGACCAGAGAAACTCAGATTACAACAAATATCTTTACATATATCTTTACATATAAAATAGTCGTTTGCTGCCATATTATTGTTGAAAATCTTGTTTACCGAACCTTTGAATTTTAATTTATGATTTTTTAAATTGTTTTCAGCTTAATAATATCAAAAGCTACTGGTGTTACTTTATATAAGCTCAGATGACTTCAGTTAACTGAGTTGTTGTCATTATACTGTAGGTAATGGCTGTGAATGGCTGTTGAATTTTAGTCTGTTTAAGTTTGTTTCAAAAGCTTGGAGAAGAAAACAATGTAATTAGTATTCACTCAGTTTTCTCCTGTATTTTTCAATACATGATATAAGTGATTCATGAATTTATTGTAGATATCAAGATCTTAAAATGTGAAAAGAAACTTTCTTTTGTAGTATTTTTGTAGTAATTGAAAAGGTGTATATGCTGTATTCCAGTAAGCTGGTGCAGGCTTACATTATTCATTAACAAGAATGTGAACCATTCATATGACTCATGTGATGTGATATGTCATTACGTCATTTCACATGACATCCCACATTACATCATCATTGCACGTCAGGTCATCTGACATATCAGGTTGTATTACTTCACCTCATGCCACACATCCTGTTGTGACATCAAGCTGTGGCCTTATGTCATACATGAGGACTCCTGTCATGTTATGTCGTGTGATGTCGTGTGATGTCGTGTGATGTCGTGTGATGTTGTGTGATGTCGGTTGATGTCGTGACACTGCCTAACACGTCACGT
>NW_019472749.1:0-1582 GCF_002814215.2 Seriola lalandi dorsalis
ATAATAATAAATACATAAAACTGGGTGAATTTCTGCATGTAAACAGAGCCACGGTAAACACCTGCTGAGGAGCTTCACTTCAACTTTAAATTTTGACATTCTACCATGTAGAAGACACAGCTCCTCACACAGGATTATTGGTATTAGGTGCAGATACAGATCTTACAAACAGTGTTGACCTGCTGTGAGAATCAGTGAACAGAGCCAACACGCTGCCCGCTGTATGCCCACAGCAGGACGGGTGTTTGCACAAACCTGTAGGTGCAGAGGTTTGTGCAAAGCTTCTGTAGCGTTTCATCTAACGTTTCAATTGTGTGGCGCTCTTCTTTTTTCCTTGTTGCTTTCAAACCAAAACCTACACTCCTATATAGTATTTTTTTACTCCAGCTGTTAAAACTTCATTGCTCATAATTGCTCCTAACATATAACATAAGTCCTTCTTGTCTTGTGATCCACTCCGCTTTGTCAAAGATGTAACGGTCTCAACTCATCATTACTGAACCTGGCCGGCATCGTACTGAGGTGGCTTCACAATAAAGGCCTTGCACTGTCACTATTCGTCTCTGGGTTGTTTTGTTCCCTCCTCCGGACTTGCTAGCCCCTCCTTCATTGTTTTCCCCCAGCACAGATACCTGTCGTACTCCACCCACCCACCAGATGTCTCCGGACTTTGCCTGTCTCCATATCCACCTGCTCACCTGTTTTTCCATTTTCCAATCACTGAATCTTCCCCACCTACCTACACATCTGTTCCTCATTTGCTTCATCTGCTGTATTTATACCAGCCCTTTCTTCCTCAGTCACTTGTCAGATCATCTGCTAATGTCTCAGTGTGTTTCCCGTTGTACTTCTCATACTGTAGACTCGCGTTCCTGCTACCTGTGTGGGTCCTGTGCTCCTACTACCATCTGCAACAGTACAACGGTCCCAGCTGACGTCTTGCGTGTTCCTGAGTCGGGGGTTACAAGCTGATGTCAAGCTTCTTCTCAAGGCGGGACTGTCAGGACCAGACTTGGGAACAGCCTTGATGTCAGCTGAGTTTGAGCGTCCCAGCCAACGTTTCGCCTGTTCCTGAGTATGTTCTTGAATCGGCTGCCCTAGCCTGCTCCCAAAGCTGTATTCCCAGCTGAGGATGCCCTCTAAGATTATCAGCGTACCTGCCCGATGCTCCAGTTCCCAGCCTCCACTGCGTCTGGTTGTCAACTTCGCATGTTGGCCTGTCTGGCCCCCCTGTTGCTGGCCGCCTACTCTGGACCCCTGTACCCTGCTCTTCCTCCGGGGGGACCCGCCTTCGCCAGCAGCCTCCTGCTCTTTCTTGAGAGAAGACCCGCCTTCGCCGGCAGCCTTTGTGCTCTCCCTTCAGAGGGGACCCGCCTTCGCATCAGTCTCCTACCTGATCTCTAGAGTGGACCTGTCTCCACCATCAGCCTCCTGCAGAGGGGACCCGCCTACGCCGTCCGTCTCCTGCTTGACCTCCAGAGGAATCTTGCTTTTACCAACGCTTAGCAGACTGGTTTTGTCTGTCTGTCCTGCCTCCAGGCCATCCTCTAGACCTACTGGCTTCTAACAAATTTATTGTGAA
>NW_019472750.1:0-1581 GCF_002814215.2 Seriola lalandi dorsalis
AGGATTAAAAATGAGACTTTGATGTTAAATGGAACCCTGAGAGCACAATGACTGCATATTACACTCAGTAAACTGTCAACCAGATTGCAAATTATCACCCTGTGCGAGCTACACTCCATGTTGTTCTCCTCAAACTTTAATAACCTGTCTTTTCTAGCTCCTTCAGGTCAGATACCTGTCCTGGCTGCTGGCAGGAGGTCTGGTACTCTGCTTTTTGGCACAGGTCCTTCACCCGCTGGTATTTTGGCAGGAAGTTCTCCTCCTGGGCCATTTCCTTCCCATCGGCTCTCTTGTGCGGAGGCTTCCTGAAAGAACAAGAAAACACATGAAGTTTTTTTTTCTGTCAGCCAAAGACAAGGAGCCTGATGTCACCAGGAGACAATGTCTGGAATGAGAACATGTCCTGCAAAAGGTCGATCAATAAAACATACCCTCTTTCCACAAGGAAAGAATCTCTCCATGTTTTTCCCTTCCTGCTCAACTGGAACCTGGAAATGAGCAAAAAGAAATAAAAAATCCTGTCAAACCACTCTGTGATATTTGCACTGAACAAACATAGAGTCCATTTTCAAATACCATCCTTGTACAGCGCTGAAAAGAAAGTGGTGTTACATGTTTGTATTTGGATTGTGCATTTCATAACATTCAAGAAAACACAAAGAGCAGAGAGTCAGTAAAGCTTCAGGTAAATGACACATCTCCACCTAATCTGCAACATTTTAAATGCCATTCTTCGATTGTTGATTGAATGCCAAGATAGTGAGCAAACTAGTTGATGAGTGTGTTCACCTATTGACTGGCCTGTCTGTGTCCAGCAGCTTGAGGATAGACTTGCCATCCATTTCTGCTGGGATATCAACGCCGGCCATGTCAAGCAGAGTCGGCGCCAAGTCAATGTTCAACACTATATGAGAATTACTGCAGGGAAGCAAGAATTAAGTGATATTTTTTAAAAGCAATTTACTATAAAGGTCACATTGTCATATTGTGTTTATAGATTACAGCATCTAGTTTGAGAATATTGTGTGAATAACAGAAAACTAAGTCACTCACATGGCGCCGTGTTCCACATTAGGTCCTCGCACATAGAAGGGAACACGGATGTCAAACTCATAAGGCATTGACTTGCCCTTGACCAGGCCAAACTGGCCAATATGGTAGCCGTGGTCTGAGGTGTAAATGAGGTAGGTGTTGTCCAGTTCCCCTGTCTCCGCCAACATGTTGTACACCTACGGAGGATATAAGTCATCAAACACTCACAGAGTGTAAAAAGTTACACTTCACGTTTGATAGCTCAAGTCTCCTGTGCCAGTTTCAAGGAAAAAGGGATTGAACAATTTACCAAGTGTGTCAGTGAATACATTACACAACCCCAGTCAGAACAAGCACAGATCTCCCAGGACCTGAGACTGTCAGATGAAATGTGAGTGTGTCTGGTGCATTTAAGTGTGTGTGCCTCTGTGTTTAACCATATGTCTATCTGCCTGCAGGTCCGCCTACCTTCTCCACACTGTCATCCACAGACAGCAGGGTTTGCATCCTCCTGCGCTGCAGCATGTTAGTGAACTGCATGTGGACAGG
>NW_019472751.1:0-1702 GCF_002814215.2 Seriola lalandi dorsalis
TAAGCTGTTGATGGGAACAAGAGAGGACGTGAGGATGTCGCGTGAGCCTTCTCCTCTTCTTTTTTTTTTTTTTGTACTTCATCCTGGAGCACTGTGGCACAAAGGTGGCATACCACTGGGAATGCATGCTGCATGTTGTCGGACTGTAGTGCTGTCATATTTTTTACCCTTTCAGAAACATGATGTGTGCACACATTCACCTTTATGTCTTGTGGAGCTGATTCATCTCTGCTGTTTGGCCTTTGCTTTCTGTGCCTGTTTCAGCTCGTCTAAATTACCTTGTGAGGCAGTGAATCAAAGATCAGATGTGATGTGATGAACCCACTGTAGGTCCAAAGATCTATTTTAGAAAGCACTCTCAGAAAGGCTCTATAATAATATTTAAGAAGCAACAATGATTTACATGAATAGAGAGAAAAGAAATACAGTAGTAAAATATGGGTAAATTTGGACTCTTGGTTGTTTTCTTCACAATTTGTTTATTTTTTGAACTACAAAATAATTTTTCTAAGATCTGTGCATTTTTTCTGTTACTTTCAAGTTATAAGAAAATCTGGTTTAAGTTAATAGAACAAAATCCCACATGGCCACATCCAAACATAGCACTTATATTTGATTGTTGAACTTCTCATTCAGACTCCACGGGCATCACTCTGCTGCCATAACAGCCTCCACTCTCCTGGTTTTTGGCTTTCCACCACCAGATTTGGAACCTGGCTGCAGGGATTTGCTCCCATTCAGCCACAACAGCGTTCATGAGGTCCAACACTGATGCTGGGTGATAAGGTCTGATTCACAGTTGGCGTTCCAGTTCATCCCAAAGGTGTTTCCAGCTTTGGTGCCAGGGCCCCCACAAGGTGTTTTCAGACGAATCTTAAGGGATCACGAATTTAGTAATGGGCTAGAAAAAGACATAATATAATTCTGTTATACATATACATTTTTCTCTTACTGTGTAGCCTTACTTCTTCAGGCCTGTAAAAATTGTTCAAATGACCAAAGTGGTCGCTAGACATGGCTTTGTTTTAAGGAGTCCATAAAGTGAATATAAATTTCACAGAAGGTAACCCTGGTTTAATGGTAAGGTAAAAGAACTCCAGTTATTTGGATTAAACCTCTGTTTGAGATATTGTGTGATTCAGCACAACAGTTGAACACTGTCTCAATAGTGAGATGTTACATCCCTATTTTCCACCTGTTGCACACACATTCATTATAACAGCACTGATTGTAAGATAAGGCAACAGTTCTTGCATGAGTCTGATCACTGGGAGTTGACAAGAAGAACAGTCAGCCCTAAAGGTCACATCTGAGAAACGAATCACGACACAAGCATCTGAATGTGCAAGTCACGTTTTTAAACTGGCCTTATCTTTGAATGACAACCTCTGTCTGCAAACATCGAAACCACCAGCTCACTTAGTGTGTCAGTCGAGCTAAAAGAAGCACAGCCAGTGTAGCCGGACTGCGAGCAGACAAGTCAGCCTGAGGATTTCTGTCTTTAGCATGGACCTCCTGCTGGGCGGGGAAGGTCAGCCTCTCCCTCCAACTCCATCTTCCCTCACTTTCAGTCTTCCTTTGTTTTCTCTCTGTTCTCAGCATTCCTTCCCGTATAGTTTTTGTCACTGTTTTCTGATTGTCAGCGTCTAGATCAGGGATGCCCAACATATTCTGGCCTGTGACCTCATTTTTAGGTCCTAAA
>NW_019472752.1:0-1702 GCF_002814215.2 Seriola lalandi dorsalis
TGTATTGAGTTGAAGCTTTTGAGAGGCAAAACATTGTGACCAAGGAGATAAATTGGGGTCTTGATCTCAGCTAATACCACAGGAAACAGCCCAACAGTCATGTAATATTTATGTAGAACAACACATTCGATTTCTAATTCATAAGGACAGAAAACAAACTTAAAAGAGGAAGCACAGCAAAGGCACTGATGCCTCAGTGGCAGGTAGCCCAGTGGTTAAACTTGAAATACTTAAGATGTTACAGGCAGTCCCTTTTCCCGCTTTCACTCAGAGATGATGTTTTTCTTTCACTTTGGAGTCTGACAAGTTGAAACTGTCATATTTTCCATACCATTTCATGCATATCACTTTTTGCTCTGATCTGCTGGATTTTGAGATATCTCCACTCAGCACAGGAAAAAAAATAAGAATATCAGATGATTGGAATACTTTCCTTTTTTCAGTGGTGGTGTGTATGATAAGAGCCGTGGAGGTTATTGTGGGAACACCCATCCTTTTTCAGAGATAAAATTACCCCTGTCACAGGAAATTGACGAAGAAGGCAGCTGGAAATAGCTTTTAAAGTCCTTGGCTCTGGGTCTGAGGAGAAAGAACCTTGAGGATAAAAGATGGGTGCTGCTGTTCTGTGTGTGTGTGTGTGTGGTTCTTTCTGTGCCAGCTCTGGTTTCAAATCACAGGTTTGTTGTGTTTCTGCAGTAATCCATTTGCTTTAATCAGCTGTCCTTCAGTGTTGAGACAACATACTTTAGGTTTTCAAGTGCCAACATGCACAATAAAACATGAGCAGACACAAAACATTACATTTAATTCACAGCCTCTCTGATAAACACAATATTTACCTTTATGTCCTCCAGCTGTCTCATTCATCTTTTATATTGTGAATACACTTATTCCCTGACTTCCTCCCTTAATATTGTTATTAAACATTTCAACCTTGGCTTCATCAAAGTACTCTTAAAGTGAATCATTAAAGTGCAATATCAGCTTTTATGACCTCCAGAATTGTTGTAAAAGTGTATTTTAGGGTGTGTCAGTGCACTGTGACATCATATCCATCAGTTCTCACTTGAGACTTTCACCCAGACATGGCATTAATGTGTAAGATTTTTCCAGACAAATAGGCGGCAGCATATTACCAGAAAGTTGGGGTGACTACCCATGTAAGAAACAAGGATTTGCACCCTGTCCCCTTCCCCCTGATGACTAGCCGTTCAGTGGGGCCGGCAGATGGTCAATCACAACCAAGTTTCTACCCTCACCCTCACGTTGAGCTAACATTAGCCTGAATAAATCTAACTTCATCATAGGGCAGTTGTTAATATGTTTCCAAAACATTTATGGATCTGGGAATAATGTTTTCCTCATAGCTTTACCTTGCATTCTGATTGGTACACTGTTTTCTTCGGTTATTGTTACACTGATGATAATTTCACAACCAGTCTGCCCGGTCAGAGATAGAGAGGGAAGATGTAGTGGGTGGCAGGAGGAGAAGACGAGCCACGAGAAGTCAGGGAGCGTGAGGGAGAGCGAGAGCAGCTACAGCAGCAGCATCAATAAGCTGAGCTCAAGGAAAGACAAGAGGAATGTGGTCGAGAGAGTGCATCACTCCTTTCAGTTACTACGTCTTCATCCTCTCATGTTGGACTGAGGGCAGACTGGACACTAGAGTGACTCAGTGCCTCTGGAGGTACAGAGTGGTATT
>NW_019472753.1:0-1579 GCF_002814215.2 Seriola lalandi dorsalis
TGAAGGTTTGTCATTGAACTTTCTTCATGGTGCCCAGAACAGTCCAAGCAGATGTCAGTGATCCTCTGACTTTTCCTTTCCATGCCATTTTAGACAAACAGTCATGGTTCCCAGACAATGAATCCTACGGACTTTTCCTCCTCAGAATGAATTGTAGTAACTCTGATGGTCCTTGTCAGTTTTCTGTTGTCCAGTTATAACCACAAATACCTAATGACATTCTCATTATCTTCAGCACTAAACACTAACCTGTGCTAATTAGCAAACAATAGCATGCTAACATGCTGTTGAACAACTTTAAACCTGCTAAACAGCATGTTAGCATTGCCGTGTTTGCTAATTAGCACAGGCTGGGAGGGGAAGAGTAAGATAAACAAGAAGATTTTAACACAGCAATTAAAGCAAGTGAAAATGTATTTTCAGTATCTGTAACCAGTGAGGTCAGTACAAAAGATTCTGCCGAATACAAACTTTTTTTTGTCATTTAAACTGAGAGATTTCACTGTTTGTGTTTTTGACTGTGCTCTTTTCATTGGTTTGAGGTGGATTGGGACAAATCCACACAGTCCTGTTGATTCAGATTTTTACTGCTAGAAAAATTCTAATACCTAAGGTTGTTTCTATATCATGTAAACTATGATTGCTGCTTATTTAGTCATAAATGTTTCATTCATTTCATTGTGAAAAAGTCACAATGTCAAACCAAGTTTTCAGGGGCTTTAAATGACCAGTTTTCCTTTGTTGCCTCTGAAGACATAATCATCACAAACAACAACCAACTTCTTTGATCATTTGTTGAGGAGTTTGCATTAGTTTGCACTGCCAGCTCTAACACAGTTACACATATCAGCTGAGCCACTTCAACATAAAACTAAGAGAATAAGTATTAAATATTCCCAGGCAAATAAATCAATAGGATAATATTTCTTAAACAAGAGTTAAAGTTTAACATATTTTCACTCTTCAAACCAAAGTCCAGTAAGATATCTTATAATCCATTTTAATTCATCTTTATTCATTTCATTATAAATTAATTAATTAATTTTAAAATTCTAATCCCAAATCCTGATATAAATTATAAAACAGTATTTTATAACTGATCTATAAAGATATGTCTAAAAACAAAGGAAATGATATCTTCCTTTGTTTTCAAACAAGTCTTTATTGATCCTGAGTTATAGAATATAGTTTTGTAATTTAAATCTTTTTTTTAAATTTTAAAAGGATTAGGAAAGAAAAAAGAACAAACACTGTTTATTAAGGAGGTACTAACATGTCAACTAACTTTAAGCCCCTACCACAGCACTTATCTCCTCTTGCCAAGAAAGATCCGTAGCATGCTCACGTTGTACAGTGTGTCTTTGAATAAAGCATTTGTATCAGGTGGTCAACTGCAGTATTTAACTTGATAATAACTGAAAATGTTTTTTAACATACAGATGTACATTCACACAGAAAGAAAAGTCATCTAGAAAAATAAATCAGGTGAGAAAATGTGCAATGATAGGAGAGAGAGGAGGAGGGACAGAGGGAGGGAGGGTGAGGTGGGAGGGAGGAGAGTGACGGTGATGATGGGGGG
>NW_019472754.1:0-1777 GCF_002814215.2 Seriola lalandi dorsalis
GATCACAGGACACAGACTCTATTGACTATCAAAACAAACTAAAGACTTTAACTTTAAAGGGCCCATTTTTATTTTTTATTTTCATTGTTGTTATTTACATGTTGTGAATTATCACTCAAAATTCAACTACTAAAGTTACATCTTGAAAAGTACCCTGTTTGTGCTTCATTTATGGTTATAGCAGTCTATGTTCCTTAGCTCCTCACGAACCTAGAGTTAAGTGTAATTTCAGGAGTGGGTTACATGGGTTACAATTAGCATCTTGATCATTGCGAGCATGTTAGCATGCTGTTGTTAGCATTTAGCTGAAAGCATTGCTGTGCCAAAGCACAGCCTTAAAAAGAGAGCTAGCATGTCTGTAAACTCCTACGGCATTTTCAGACAGTGAGCGGCTGCCATTGTGGCAGCTGCCTGGTAACATCAGTGTTGTCTATTTTGAATCAGTGGCAGCAGGGTGAAATGCCGCTGTGACAGAACCCTGCTACCTCCGATCCTTCGAACCCCCTACATCACAGGCTGCTGCATAATTAGACTTTGAAGCTGATGTTGCACGCAGCACCTTTCAAATCAGCTCCTGTATCGTTTCCCTCTCTGTAGTTTCTGTGCCATGGCCACAAAGTGAGCTGCAGCGGCAAGTTGAAAAAGCTTAACCACCATGAACTCTAATGGCAGGAGTACAGAGCCACTTCCTGCCTTTTCCCTGTTGCTGCTGCTGCTGCAACAGGCAGCAGATGTTTCGGCGTACATTGAAAACAATGGAAGAGGCGGCGGCAGCAAATGCTCACTGTCTAAAGCCACCTTTACACTTGTAATGATTTATTTTGATTCAATTGTAACTGTGACATTCAAGATTCAAGCTTTTCCTCAGGTATGAAGTTGTGCTGCCAATGCTAACATGCAAATATAATTAACTTTTATTAGTTTGAAGAGAGTAGAGCTGAAACTGTAATTTAATCAATTGGACGCATTTGCCCAAAACATTATTGTGATAATTGATTTATCACTTTGAGTAACTTTACAGGCAGGGATGCCAAACACACCACAACACACCAGTTGCCACAATGTGTGCACTTTCTGCTTGTTTCTGTTTTATATCATTACAAACTGAATGCTTTTGGGTTTTAGACTGTTGGTTCAAAACAAAAAACATTTGAGGACCTCACTTTGGATTCTGGGAAAATTATGAACATTTTCTGACAAAAATAAAGAAATCAAGAAAATAACTTCTAAATTAATGAATATGACAGTAATCATTAGATGCAGTCCTTGAAGTGAGCATAAATCCCAACTCACATGTGGGAAAGGCCTGCCTTGAATACTGTGTGAGCAAAAGTATTTCTAGCTCAGACTAGCTTCGTTGTTTGGTTACAGATTCAGCTTCAGCTCTTTTCACAAGTGTCAAAGTGGTGGTGACCACCTGACGCCGCACATTTCACCACCACCTGCGACACTTCAGAGGGGCACAGAGCCGCAGCTGAAACTGTCAAGACAAACAGACAAGTAGCCCACTCCAGCCTGTCAGTGAGAAACAGCTCGAAAACAAAGCGTCACAAACTTTCCCTCCTCATGCCCCCTTGCTCTATCTTGCATTGCGCTTTGTCTCTATTAATAGAATCTCAAAATCATTATTAGATGGTCATGGGACATCTGTACATTATTGTTGTAATTTCTCCTCAAAAACAATTTTTGATGAAGTTATTCCTTCCAAAAATAAGGGATCACATTTCATTTGCTACACTAATGGAGGGACAAACTAATCAGAAAAAGCTTTTTTTCC
>NW_019472755.1:0-1702 GCF_002814215.2 Seriola lalandi dorsalis
CATCCTGCAAAACAAGCATTTGTTTCTCAGGCTGATGGTATAATTTGTAGAAGCAAAACAAGAGCTATTCTAAGGGAAGAGTTGATGGATATGTGTTGAAACTTATTTTTTCTGTTTCTAGCTTATATTTACATACTTTTTGTGTGTGTAGGGGTGAAGCCATACGCTTGCTCCATGTGTGACATGAGATTTTTCCAACGCTACCACTTGGCAAGACACAGCCTCACTCACACGGGTATGGGTTCGCCCTTCTTTGTTACATTAGAGCCCAAATACCCAGTTTACTGAAGTTTATCTGTCCCTTGTTTACAGAATGACTTGAGTCTGGTTTTTAAAATATTCATAGGCATCAAGCCGTTGTAACTGTTGGGGCATGCTGGAAGATTGCCTCTGTTTTTGCCTTAACCCTTTAAGGCACTGTTTTGGACAACATTTCATTCATTAGTACTTAACTGCAGTGCCAGTAAATTATGCCTAGACTTGAGTCTTAATACTTTGTTGGTCTTTGCTGCGCGGCTCGGCATTGAAAAGCAGTTCTGGGTTCAGCTAAAAGACATTTTTTATGTATGTGGACAGATTAGAAAATGTTAGTGGAATGTATTTAGTGTTATCATGTTGGTGCAACTACTTTTGGCATGTCTGGATACATAAAATAAGTGAGTGTGTCCTGTTCAGTTGATTGTGTTGTTTTTACAAAATACTTTGCTCTGTGTGTGCAGGGGTGAAGCCATATGCTTGCTCCATGTGTGACATGAGATTTTTCCAGAGATACCACCTGGCAAGACACACTCTCACCCATACGGGTATAAGTTTTACTTATCCCTCTCACTTGACTGTATCAGGGGTTGTAGATATTTGCCCTTGTGCGTAGGTATGGCCTACCTGTGAGAGTATATTGAAACAAAGTACCTTGTAATTTGTGCTACTCAATATTCTTGACTATGAAAGATTAAACTTGTAGGTTTTTCTTTTCTTTTTTTGGTAAACTCACTGTACTTTCTGACTGCTTTTAGGGTTGACATGACACATTTTATGTCTTGTATGTATTGCCTAGTTGGCCATGAATATCCATTAGACCTTGTAATGACATAACACTGACTAGTGTATATAAAATGATATATTTTGTGTATAGTAGATCATGAGTATTCTTTTCTAAAGTTTGGTACTGTATGCGTTTAGGGGTGAAGCCATACGCTTGCTCCATGTGTGACATGAGGTTCTTCCAGCGTTACCATTTGGCAAGACACAGCCTCACTCATACTGGTATGCTTGAATTAATTGTTCCCCTTTCACTATGAAACCTTTCATATAAACCTACACATGATTTTTTTTAATTGATAACCCCCTCTATATATGATACCATAATTATGCCATTTCCAAAAAAAATGTTTAATAGACTTTTTAGGCTTTGTTGGAAAACTGTCCACTGAGAAAGTGACTCTGTCTGTCAGCTACTTTGTTTACTAATTAACACTGTAATGGTACTACTGCATGTTTATAAATGTATTATATTACATATTCATTTAAAGGCACATTACACTAAAAAGTATTCTAAATGCAGGCATCAATAGTTTAAAATCAAGTCAAGAAAACAAGAATGTTTTTCAAGATTTTATCAGGCAAGAATATTTGGCCTGACTAAATAGTGAAATGGTGCATCCTGAACATGGTAACTTGAAAAAGCTTCAACTTTTTTTTTTCA
>NW_019472756.1:0-1578 GCF_002814215.2 Seriola lalandi dorsalis
ATAGTCCAGCACATAACCACTCATAAAACCATAATGTGTTGTTTTAATACTTTGGTTCTTGTGCAGATTGAACAAATTGCATACAATGTGTTAATCAGTGAGTTTTAGAGGTGCTGGTAGGTGAATTTTGTTATTTTGGAACAGAGCCAGGCTAACTGTTTCCACATGTTTCTAGTCTTTATGCTAAGTTAAGCTAACTGGCTGCTGGCTCCTGCTACATATTTACCAAACAGACGTGAGAGTGATGTCAATCTTGTCACATGACTCTTGGCAAGAAAGCAAATAAGCATTCCTCTCAAAATGTTAAACAATTTCTTTAATGGCAGTCTCATTAGAGTTAATCACCATTGAATTTCATGCAGGAATAGAAGGTGACTATAAACTATGACTCACACATGTACTACAATATTAAGACATCAACAAAGCATTAGTACAACCACAACCCAGCAGATAAATCTTAAGAAGAATCATTACTGGAGATGTAGAGAGACTGTGGTTTCTAAACAGCGGTTGGTTATGCACCATAATTAGCAGTGGGCGCGGGGCTATCAATATGAAACTAAAGCAGATCCTAGACAAACTCAATGTGTGGAGAGATTCTGCTGTCATAACAAAGCAAACATCACAGTGGGATTACTACTTTCCCTGGGCGGTGCTATTGTACATAATCAGATGTGACATTCTGCCTCCCCCACACTGTTATGCAGCTGAGTGACTCAACCAGCCAATCAATCACAGTTTTCACCCATTTCATTATTACAGGTGACCCGTAATGCTCCCACTAAAGTCCTGTGACAGACACCAAATACATGTCTGACTTCATATTTTCATACAGACGCACAATTCCCAAATACATGCTATCTTTGATCACATTTTTGGGCAGACATATTCATATTCATAAGCAATTAAACAGTTGATAAGCAAATATGCAAGTTTTCATCTTGTCAGAATAAACTAATTAGGTTGTTTTTTTGCCTTCCTGTGTTGACAATGTCTTGTGGAGAAACAGTTATCCACCCTTCAGCATGATTTTAATCAAAATGATATTAAAGAGAATGAAATCCATTTGTCTGTCAAAACACGCCATCTTGATCCAGACAAAATGACCATAACACATGATGCACGCCATGAAAAATCACAGCCTTTCGACCATTTTTAAAGACACAACATACAAGCCAACACACAAGTCCACCACATTACTGAGATCCACTTAAAATGGCAGCAAGACATTATGTAACCACACACAATTAGATTCAAAATCCTTCTTAATTTCGTCCTAAACAGCAGCCGTCACTGAATGCGAGCGGCGGGAACCCTGACATTACTTACGTGATTACTTTGGAGGTTTTCCAGTAAGCTCGAGTCATTAAATCCGGCCTCCTCTGATGAGTGTGTGCTGTGCCTGGAAAGAAGAGACGGATAAGTCAAAACAACAGAACACACTGGAATACTTGATAGCACCACTGAAAGCACCGACAGCCGACTACAACGTGTTGTCGTGACTGTAGACTAGACTAGTACAGAACAAATAATTTGCATCATAATCAGAGCATATTCTGACAACAACAGGAGTTTACA
>NW_019472757.1:0-1577 GCF_002814215.2 Seriola lalandi dorsalis
CCTCCAGATTCAACTCTGCTCAGTTTAGGGCTTAATCAAGTGGAAATTGGGAATAGGGGGTTGTGGGGGTGGTCAGGGTTGGGGTGCAGGGTAGAATGGAGCAATTGTTCAGATAAAGGCCTCATGTTGAGCCTGCTTTGATGTTTCTCTGGGGGGATATGCTGGGATTTTACAGTAGCATTTCACTCCATTACTTTTTTGCTCACCGGTGGCGAAAACTGCAGGCTGTAGAAATGATGCAAAGCACGGCTCAGACTTCACTTATCAGTGCTATATTTACCCAAAAATGTTTACTTAGACTTTTCTAGCCCACATTTAAATGGCATAGCATTCAGAGAGGGCCAATCTCGCATTTTCATATGGATTTAATACTTCTGAAAACTGCTGTCTGCTTCGCTCACATGGACACCCAACAATATCAATATTCAAGTGAGATTCCCCTCCGTTTGCCCCACGCCTTTACAAGCAGACAGGCTCCCACTGACCTATTATGTTGCAAAGCCTTTCTCATGCATGTCTTGAATGAAAGCCAGCGTATCGATGGTCTGAGGATAATCACGTTTTCCCGAGACAGGCTTAGCTGCACTAAATAAGCCGCACAGGGGAAAAGGAAAAGAAAAAAAGGTGTGGGTCGAACAAAACTGTTGTATATTGGGAGAAAAGCTGGAGATAACCAAAAGCTTTCCCAGAAAGCTTCGTACACAGAATTGAGAAGCTATAGGCGAAAACATGTCTAAGGGAAGAGTTTCGGAAAGTATTTTCTTCAATACTTCGCCATGCTGCACTTGAATGTGGACACCATTCCTTTCCTACCTCTGTCTTTCGTCCCTCAGCAGGTGCACTGGGCGCATTTCAGTGATGCTGCAGATGTCCTGTCTCCAGAAACCGTCTCCTCTCCGCCGGTTGTCACCGCGGAAGTTCAGCCACTTGTTGCTGAATCAGTGAATCACCCTCCATATGAGAACTTTTCCGGCACGTTTCTGCATATAAAGCGACATTATAGTCTAAAGAGAAAAAAAAAAGAAGAAAAAATCAAACTGCTTTACGGCCAGCGTCTGCAGCACTCACTCACTCACTTTGGGTGGAAGTTGGTGGTTGTCAGTGTTTAGTGCAGGTTCTCCAGGGCGCACAAAGTGGATATTTGCATTAGGCCGACCCCTCCCCTCGCCTTTCATAGCTGCCATTGTTTGTCTCAGCCGGGGCTCGGATTCAGTCCTTCTCTAAATCCCTGACGACCGGAGCAGGGAATGCTGCTTACTCTGAGCTGAGCTGGCAATTAACAAAAGCGCGTTGATATGAAGCGCCACAAAGAAACTATTATACCAACTCTTTTACTTATTTATTAATTCATAACACACAAAATCTACTAGTCGTTTGAAATGCAGGTCTGACGTAGCTGAGAATTAGTTCGTGTGTTACTGTGATTGTGTTCTTTTCTAAGTTTCCGACAGTGACAGGTGGGGCTGCCCACAAGCATCCACATGGTCACGTGAGGCAGGCGTGCTCAGCAAGGTGACAGGCTCAGGTTGACCTCCTTCAAGCTGTGATAGTGCACTCTAGTGCAATTGAATATTTCT
>NW_019472758.1:0-1701 GCF_002814215.2 Seriola lalandi dorsalis
AAACTAGGCCACAGGCAGGAGGAGACAGCACGCTGGTGTTGTTTAAAGTTGAGCCATCGCAACCACTAAATCCCTGACGCTGCGTGCCAGGACTCATCCTGCCTCGTCCCCTGGTACCAGAGCACCTTTCAGAGCTTCACTCCACACCTCCACATCCATCTGTCTCTCAGTCTCTCTGGTCCCTCTCCTCTTTCACTAAGTTGTGTCCTCTCCAGCGCACAGCCTCTCTCTCTCTCTCTCTCTCTCTCTCTGTGTGTGGCGACAGCGGAGGGACGCCTTGCATTCATTTATTCATTTCCTAACCCAGTGCCCCTGACCCGTCCTCTTGAGGCTGCCGTTATGTCTGGTGGAGGGGAGCTTGTCTACACTTCCCTGCACTCATCCCTCCTTTCTTTTGTTCCTCCCTGCCTGTCTCCCAGTAGCCAGGCTGTCTCCCCTCCTGTTTCAGTGGTACATGTTTTTGTGGGTCATCATGTTCTTCTGTTCAAGTCTCTCTGTTCTCTGTCGAACTACGTTCACACACAACCCCATACATCCACTCTCTGCGGTACATTTTCGTGTTTCCGTGCACTGGTTTTCAGTTGTAGAAAACAAACAAATATGAATCAACAACAGAAATGTCATTCACACACCAAAGGTCTCATAGGAGCCCCATTCATTCCCACCAGCATTTCTATTACAGTTTCTGCAGTATCATATGAAGAACTTGCGAGTACCTACAACACCTCTGATATTCCCCCCATAAACATGTCAATTTAGCATCATTATCATAACTATTTGTCACCTTGTTCAAAGTCATTTTAAAGCTACAGTGTGTGATTTTTGGCCATTTTGAAGAACACTGACATTTTCTTTCACCTTTTATTTTGATACGGTGAAGTTACACATCAGATAGATATGGAGGAACATTATTATTCATCTGGAGTCATGTTTCTGGCTGCCGGACAAATGTAAGTCCGATATCCCCTCTGCCTTCAGCTCAGTTTGGGTCTCCACTTGGGTAAAAATGGCTGTTTGGCTGCTAAATACTCCACCATGTTCTTCTCAACTTTGTCTGTCTGGCTGAGTATGGAGCTTTTTCGCTGAGAGCAGCTGCTTGATATCGCCCAAGAAAAAAATTGCTAAAAGAATGAACCAAAACAGTGACCTAGAAGATGCTAACGTGAACTTGAGAGTTGGGTGATTATTTTCTGTGAGCTCATCACTGACTGACACATTTCACGTGCAAGTAGTGATCCATTGTTAACATGAAATCACTTATTAGAGCAGCTTTAAAGCAAACATTTCGTATTCAAATGTTGGATGGCATGTGGGCAACTGAATATACGAATGAAGTGAAAGTTTGCTTTATAACTTATTGTGGCTTATTATTTGTCTACTGATTATTTGCAGACACCGTATACCATCAATTATGTTTTGTGCACATTACTTTCAATTAAACTAGGTTTTGTTTCTATTATAGAAGGGTGTTTTTAACCAAATGCTATATTCATACAAGATCTTTTACAGATGCTCATAACTCCCTCACGTAGTTTCCTTAAAGTCTTTTTCTTAAAAGTAAAAGTAAGTGGGTTGCGTTTCATCAAGGATAAGACAAAAAGTTTGTACTTATGACATCATGACTTGAAACTCACGCTTAACCAGGATGACAAAACCACATCCCCTTTCTGCAAACAGTAGGTTGCGTGTCGGACCACCCGC
>NW_019472759.1:0-1701 GCF_002814215.2 Seriola lalandi dorsalis
TTCATTAAGGAGTATCAAACACCAAAGTCTACCTTCCCTGTCGTCTCGCTCTCCCACTCCTCACCAGAGATATATACGATGCCATCCGTCAATCAGTTTAAGTAGAAAGCAATGAAAAAATATGTCAAATGGGATCAAAGCATCATTAAAGTGATGAGTTTTTTGCTTCTCTTGCTACTTATTATTGAGCTGTGTTCATTATTGTATGTGCTCATTAAGTGTGCAAGGCAAACTCTCTTTGGGACTCATAAACATTTCAACTAACTTCGACTGAGAAGCTAACCCACCAAGTGAAGTCATAACTCTTATATTGCTGCCTGTCCACAGACAATTGAGAGTGTACAGAAACACCTACCACCTCATTTGGCAGGCACAGCCTCCTCACGGAGGGTGACAATGTTGGACCTAAAGCAATTGGTTTAAATTACTCCACATATAATAAACTAACAGGGTGATAAGTGTCCTTACTCATTCCTTGGGTGTAAAGTTTTAGCTCCATGATTTACTATTAACAGTTCATCTCATGTTAATTTCCTTTTAAAAGTGTCCCCTTAATTAAGTGAACAGTGTTGAAAGGCAGCTTTATGTAGACGTCTCTTTCATCATTAAAGCAAATGCGTGATTTGAATTATAGAATGTCAGTGCTGAGTCATTGAAGATTTAGTTATGCCACTATTATTACATCCCCACTGTGAATCAGCAGCTCTTAACCTCAATTAGCTAAGACTACTGTAGAGTTAGAGTTACAGTATGTTCATTTTGGATGCTTCTGTAGTAATGATGCATCCAGTTGCACATCAAATTACCAGTGCAAGGTAGAAAGTTGAAGAATTCTCAGTTTAAGTTTTAAAGGAAAAGTTTGAAAATACATACATATTTGCTTTGTTGCAGAGATGAGCAACCAGCAGAAGCACATAATCCTCCATAAAACAGTTAGTAATAGTAGTTTCTACCCTTTGTACTTCATATAGATAAAACAAGTTATACATTGTTTCCCAAATCGCCTCTTTGTCTCAGGTAATACTATAGAAACAGAAGTTATGTTGTAATGGCACAATGTTGTAATTTAACAGCACAAGGCCTCAAATGATGAGAAAGAAACTGGGTCCTTTATGTGCCACAAGGCCTTGAAAGGGAACTACTTATGTATATTCTTGGCAATGAAAATTTTAAATTTTAAAAATATTTTCAACAACTTGTGTATCTCCGTGAGACTGGCTGCATTCACTCTGATTTTTCACCTGTACTCTTTCAGTTCTTTTGGAAACATCGCTTTGATTAAAGTCAGCATGTATCAAACAGCATTTTTGCATGTGTATGTGTACATGTGCACGAAAACAAAAGGGAGTTACCATTGTCCTTGATGAGGACTCAAGGGTTTGCCAGAATGATGAGGAATGGAAGGGGAGGAGCAGAAGGAGGAGAGCAAAGGCAGTAAAAACATGGCTGAGCACCTGCCCACAAAAGACGGCTGCCAGCTCATAAAGCAACTCTACAGCTCGCTGCTGCCTCATAAATCCTTCTGTCTCTCTGTTCTGCTGTAAGCTTTACGTCGACCAGTCTCTCTGTGCACAAAGATGTGATTTGACTAAGATTTGCAGAACTGCCTCTATTGAATTTGCTTTGTAAAATATTGAGTGTACATTTATTACTTTCTTAAAATGTACAAATGCAGGTTCTGCTAGTTCTACCAGGTTTGTG
>NW_019472760.1:0-1637 GCF_002814215.2 Seriola lalandi dorsalis
GAACCTGTAGCTGTACCGATGCTAATGCTACTACCACTATGACTTCTACAGCGGCTACTGTGCCCACTACTGTTATCAGGGCTGTCACTGTTGTTTCTGTCATTGCAACATCACTTTTAGAGACCCTTGGTGGAGCATATCAAATACAGACATTTAATATATAATGTCCCTATATCAAGAGTGATGTTACCAAATATGTTAAATATAAGGGGATATATTATTATCACATATATAAATTCTCTGGATGTATGAAAATTTAAGGTTATAACATAAATGAAATACCCATTGTAAAATGTGTATATTTACATACATTATAAATATCTATATCATGAATTTTATGTTATAACATGTTGCGAGCATATATGTTATCAATATATATTTAACTTATATATGCAACTTTATTAAAACTTTTTTAATTTATCATTCATTTTAAACATGTCTATCTTCCTATTCTGGGACAGTGGTCTCAGACTTTTGAAATTGAAATTGTTCCAATTCTAATATTATTTCCTACATGTTTCTATGGAAATTCTTTATGGTAGCAACACCATACGAGGAGTATTTTACTCACATTTACATTTTCTCATTTGTTAAGACTGAGTAAAACACTAATGATTATGAATGGTCACTAATTATCATCAACATGTGAACAGTATTTATGTTGTAGGCTGACTTTAATTATCTGTATACAGTCATTATTTAAACTCCAACTATAAATCACAATATGTGTATGCACTTGTTATACATAGCATTTGGTGATATCTCACAATATGGTAATTCTCCATTTGCAACTATTTTACTATACTACTACAGTTTCCACCTTGGATTGAAACTACTTTTGCTACAACTACTAGTAAAACACTACTACTAAACACTGCTAATAGTACTTGTAATTCTTACATTAGTAGCTGTAGTGCTAATAACTGCCATAATTAAAACAAAAGCTTCAAGTTCAGCCAGGTGCAGTGATAGAAAGCATACATACAGAACTCTTCCTATCACTTGCGACCAGACGAACAAACTCAATTAAATAAGTTAGACAATGTATTAATTTCCTTTATTAATTATCTCATTATATAACTGCTCTGTGTAATATATCATGTGTAGTGCTGCTGGACGTTTGCTGGCTCCGTTTGCCTTTTGTTTTGCTTTATCAGAAAGCCTGCCGTACCAGCTCATTTGTAATGTTTTCTGTTCACAGGGGGAGTACACTGGTAGCATGTTTGTTTTGGAGCGTTTCTCATTTTGACTTCCAGAGTTTGTTTTTCCAACCAGTGGGACACTCTCGGGACTCGCTCTATACTCCCTGCTGCTGTGAGTACTGTAAATGCCCTCAAGCTATGTGGCTTAGTGAAGTTGAACCATGGCAGTGCACTGTACACTGTACAAGAGGGCTTCCTTGCATAAGTAAGAGCTTACATAAATGTTTAAAGGGTGGCGCGTTGACATAAAAAAACATATTTTCTCACTTACTAGTGGTGTTGTCGTGTTTAATTTGCCCATTGTTGGGACTCAGTCATTCAATAGACCAAATGTTTCTTTGCTCCACTGGACAAAGGAATTCACACCCCACAGTTCCTCACGGTTCACACCTGGGGATGACCCTTCCCCCCCACGGACCCCACTGGCCAGCCAGT
>NW_019472761.1:0-1572 GCF_002814215.2 Seriola lalandi dorsalis
TTCTTCACTATAACTACACCAGTCCTTGAGGAAAACCCTGGAACTTTCTTCTGCTTTATTCTTTCTGCTATTTCATCTCTCTTTATTCAGGGACTTTTTTTTTAGGCTACAGCTGTCCAGATTTTAGCCAATCAGATGAATAAGACTCAAAGGGAACGTGAAGACTGAGCCAGAATGTACTGGAAGCTCACTGCTGTTCTGCAAGCTGATTGGCTCACGGACCACTGGGAAGCTTGTACAGAAGTGAGGCTGGCAACTGCTGCTTGTGTTCATCTGCTGGAGGAGAGTCAGACTGCAGCAGTCCGAGGCCACAACATCAGCCAGGTAGGACAGGAATGTCTTTCAACAGGATTATGCTTATGCATGGTCACACCTAATATGTGCAGTTATGCCAAATATCACCAACAGTACATTTTATCACATGTCTGTGGTACTAAGTTTATAGTGAGATTATTCATGTTTATCTTTCTTTCTGTCACAATAACATATTTATAACATTCGTTAAGACACATATAGGGTGATTAAGTTTATTTCATATTATTTCATTTGCTTTATTCCTGTGATATAATCTTAACACAGAAATCTTGAATTAAAAAGTCGAACATTTGTTATTTAAGGTGTTAATATGCTACTATGGCGTTAGTCTGAGAATAGTTTTATTACCAATCCATAAAACTTGGCACACAGATGCAGGACCAGCTGGATTCTGCAGCAGGGCAACTTCGTCCTACAGTTACAAGCAGTGGGGGGAGGAAGTGTGAGCGCCTGTCCCTCCCAGATGATCCAGAGATCAGCAGTTTGAATAGAGCTCCAGTTTTATGCTGCTGAATGCACTTTGGTCCTGGTCCTGGTCCTGTCTGCCGCACAATCCCACAAACTCGGATGCAAACAAGCATAGATCCCTTAATGCGCTGTGCGCCTAAACACAAAACAGCCTTTTTAACCAGTTGCCCAGAACCACTCTATACTTCTTCAGTTCTGAGTATATTGTGTTTCCACATCCTAAGATGGCTGCCTTCCACTAACATCTGATCCATGGCAAACACCAAGCTATTGCATAACAGTTTACAGTATCCCTCACCTGAAAGGTTACAGAGGCTGTTAAAGTACCCATACACAAATGTAATATATGCACATATATTGAATTTCTATATATGAGCACATATGTAAAAATTATATGAAACCTATTAGAAATTGGAACAATTGTATATATTGACATACAAATATGTCTAGCCCATACAAATATGTATGTTTACTTATATTGTAGACATATGTTATGAAAATATATCCATCCCAAAGCCTATCAGTATTATAAACAGTAGAGACCAAAAGTCTGAGACCACTTTCTTAGAATGGAAAGATACACAAGGCAAAGCAAGGCAAAGCAAGGCAAGGCAAGGCAAGGCAAGGCAAGGCAAGGCAAGGCAAATTTATTTGTATAGCACATTATCATACACAGAGGTCATGTGCTTAACAATATCAAAAGAAGCGTACAAATAGAAGTAAAAAGCACAATAAGAAAACAGTATAAAAACAATATAAAAACACTGATCATAAATAGGCAAAGTGCAA
>NW_019472762.1:0-1701 GCF_002814215.2 Seriola lalandi dorsalis
AAAAAAAAAAAAAAAAAACAGACTTTGGCACATTGATCCTGCAGTGCAGCAGGTGGCAGGAGCACATAGAAGCAAACTTACAGTCGAGTGCTTTATAAGTAGGTCTAAGCATTTTCCATAAGTGAAGCATTTTACATTCAATATTAACGACAGAAAACAGCAGTCTGACAAACACCAACATTTAGACTGCCTGTTAAAGGGCTGACTTACTTTTAGGTAGATTGGCAAATTATATACTTTACATGTCAATTTACATATATATTGTATAAGTATGTTTGTCAACAGGTTGTATATATACAGTCAAACATCATCTGACAACGAAAAATTATTCAACATTTGATCTTTTTAGACAGATGTGGCTGAACTACATCAAGAGTACGCACACAAAAAGTCTACATTTAGCAGCAATTACTAATGCGTACATCTTAGTGTCTTATGGTGGAAATTTTAAAGAAAGTAAAAATAATCAAATAAAAATATAATAAACTAAAGAAATGGTGCTTTCCTATTGTTCTCAAATGAGATATGAAGATTTAACTCTCAGAATAGAAAATGTGTTTTTTGAGGTATTTCTGGTGGGCATGTTTTACTATGCTCACAACTCATTTGTCATTATGGACAAAACATATGGGCTTGCAACAGAAGCAACTCTTAAACATCCATACAAAACAAAAAATACTAGTGGCTCTTGGATGTAAAAGTCCGTATAAGGCAGCAGCTGCACACGTAAACAACAACACCACAGCGCTAAGATGCAGGAGAAGCACAGAAGGTTAGCGAAAGGATCAGAGGTGATTGTCAATAGGAGGAGTTGACTGTGCCATTGGTTGGCCAGCAGATCAGAATCTCTACAGAGATTAAGCTGGAGTTCACGGACTGAGATCAGACCAGTGTTTCAGGCAGTGTGTCGGCATTGTCCGAGGACAGCAGTTGCCAGATCTGCCACCGGTCCCTCTGCCAGTCCTGCCACTCCGGGCTCTGCGGCACCATTTGGGCCTCTGTTGTTGAGGCTGAGTTACTCTGCGTTGCACTGGACCTCCCATGCTGCAGAGGGGGCAGCTGAGCCGCTGCGAGCTGAGGCGAACTTTGAGAACTAGCCAGTCGATGGTGGGCGTTATAAGGGGGTGGAAAGCGGCTGTCATTAAGCGTAGCAGGGCCACCATCAGCAATGTTCACCCCGCCTTGAGGTCTGGAGCTCGGATTAATTCCGTGTCCACTTGCTCGCTGGAGGCCTTGCGTGCTGTTGAGGTGCGATGTCACCGAGGGGTTGATGTTTAGCTGCAGCCGTGGTCGTCCCGTCCCTACATGAGGGCTGGTGCACACTCTGCTGACCGGGGGGTGGGATCTGCACTCAGTGATGCCTGGTGCTGTCTGAGTCCGTTGTAGCGTTGCCTGATGCCTACCATCGGCATGGAGTCCATCGAGACCTTCCTGTGAGCTGCGGGAGCTTCCTTCTGACATGTTGCCATGGGAACCTAGAAGCAGAACATCAACTTCATCAGTGGCATTAATTAGTGATTAGAGTTTAATGAATAACAAGGGGCACACACCACTAGTAGGTGCTTGGCATAAGAATATACAAGGAAATGCTGAAACACAAGTTTCATTAACAACACTTTTAGCAGGTCTTATTGTATCGTAAATATAAAGACAAATAAAAAAACATAACTCTTCATTTTTTAAAAATTTTTCTACACAAGG
>NW_019472763.1:0-1701 GCF_002814215.2 Seriola lalandi dorsalis
AACAGACTGTTATTATCTCACACACACACACACACACACACACACACACACACACACACACACACACACAATGCAAGCACTATACGCTTTCCGTCTGCCTCGCAAAACACATTTTTCTCCTGCACTGATTAAGAGTGGTGTTCATAATCAGAGCTGATGTCGAGTGCACTCGGGTCCATACCGACTCGCCGAGCCAACGCTGGACGATACCTGGACTCGATTAGACTGAGTACATTTGGATCCAGCCCGACTCGGGCCCCGGATTGATTAAGCAATCGAACTGTAATGATCATGTTTTCTTTTAATCAAGTTAAACTTTTATTCAATTAAGCGCTGACTGTTGCTGAACTTTAACAACAAGGGAGATTTTTCTTCCTGAGCAAAGAAGGATAGATCCACTGTAAGACACTCTGACACATGTCAACACAGCTATTTCTGCATTTCTAGCTCTATTTAATAGTCAATCTTCTTCCCACGGAGAAACTGGTCAAATATAGACAATGTGAGTCTTTTACTTCCAACAATCGCTGAAGATAAAAAAAACTGGCTCAACCAAAACACTTTGCCATCAAATTGTGCATCACAGACTGATGAGATCAAACAGTGGATGACAATCTGAGGGTGGATCTTTTCTTTAAACTGTCAAACTCTGGGTGTGCACTTTGTCACGGCGTTCTCTCCCACACGAAGAGACATGAAAGGAAGAACAACGTGCATCAGAGACAGGAAGCCTCCGGCGCTGTGTTTTTGTTGTTCTTCTTCTGTTCGCGAGTACAACCTGGAACAGAGAGCTAACGCGGTCGGGATCGGCAGATTGCCTCTGCGTCTGGGATCAAAAGGAGCACGCAAGGTGAGGGGACTCCAAGTCACCGTGGATTTCCCCTGAAGAATACCCCCAGGCAACAAAAAAAGAAAAAAGAGAAAAGAGTTAAGAAAAAGCCCTCACAAATCGAGGGGGCGATAAAAGTCTGTGAGGCACATTAAAAAAATGTCACGTTTTTGAACCATTTGGTAGGGGAAGTTAACCAAATATGAGTGCGGCGTAATGTTCCTTTAAGCTGTCATTTAAACTTATACCTATCATCACTCGTGGTCGTAGCGTGCGCGGGGGGTACTGATGATCCAACGAGAGGCGCACAGTTGATTAACTGCGCCCCATCCAAGCGTTGCTTTCTCTATTTCTGTCAGGCCTAATGGCATTAGATCAGTAATTATAAGATTATTCACAGTTCACGCGGGCCTCACTGTTAACTTTTGAGATATGAGACCATTATCTTCTTCTAATCTCTTTTTCTCTGAATTACAGTGCAAGATTCATATCGTCGTTTTTGACGGCTCGTATGTCGCGCCCGTCCTGGAACTGGCACACTGTGTCTCTGTTTCAGGTTCCCTCTCGCGGCTTTTGATCACAGGCAACTTCTCTTTTTCTAGAGCAGCTTTGAAAAACAAGTTCTAAAGGGAGTTTTCTACCTACAGACGCGCGAGGCTGCGTTTGATCAGGGTTTCAGCTTTTGGCAGCGAGTCCTCCACGTTCACGGCGCTCGCTGTCAAACTGCTGCTGCTCGACTTAGATTTGTTCACTCAACAAAAACAGGTACGACAGATGGACGGAGAGTTTACTGTACGTACTGTCACTCCATAAGATGTAGAACCCAGGAGGAGTCATGAAACCATCACAGCACAAAAATCAGCAGGAATAAC
>NW_019472764.1:0-1572 GCF_002814215.2 Seriola lalandi dorsalis
AAGTTTGGGCAGGGAAAGCAAAAGATCTTTCCACAGACAGCTCATATATTGCAGACACATCAGCACAAGTTATCAAGCATGAGCTTAAGAATGCCATTGCAAACTCCAAGGAAGAGCCTATTAGTCCACAAAACTTGAACATGTTTCTCAAAATGGCTCAGTCAGCAATAGATGCATTCAAGGAAACACAGAGTCTCGCAAAGAAGGAGTCAATTCAGCGATTAAAAATCAAGATGGACAACTGCCCTTTCAATACATCAGGGTGCCTGGGAGAAATTCAGGTTGGAGTACTTGTCATTGAAGTGCTGGCAAAGACCCCGATATTCTCAAAGGACAATGTCCGTCATGACATCATGAGTCAGATTCTCTCTGAAGGTATTACACTTCAGAACCTAGAAAAATATGATAAATGGTACAACAAACACAAACCCTACTACAACATTCTCAGAGATTTTGAGGATGTACTTTACAACCTCAAATACAGAATGAAAAGGAACTTCGTCCTCCTCGACAACTTTTATGTGAACTTGGGTTCCAGATTTGGAATGAAAGACAGTCGAGAACAAGTAGCCCAGAATGAGCTTTGCAGATGCTTCAGAGAGTATGCCAAGCTTTTCTGCAGGACAGATTCTGCAGCTCTTTGGAAGAGCAAAACCATACCTGTCATGCTCAAACTACACGAGGTAAGACAATTCCTCGAGATGCAAAAAGCTGATTCGTACTCTGGGATACTGAATTATCTCTCAAATGACATCTCAATGGAAATAATGGAGAAGATCGCCAGACAGCATGCGTATTTGTGTGTTTGTGATCATCGCCCATCTGTGAAGGAGAGAATCAACTTCATCTATGTGAATGTTGTGTTGAGTTGTACCAAACTACAATCACAAAACCTTCAGCCATACCATAAACTTACTGAGCTCCTTCACAAAGTTTTGTGTGAGCAAATTCAAATAAATGAGGTATTACCACTGTACTTCATCACAGTTGTGCTGTTGTGGCCACAGCCGGGCCTTCCACCATGCACACGTCTGGGGAAGTACATCTCACAGATGAAGACCTCTTATCATACAGAGATGAGGGAAATGTACAATGGAAAGAGACCCATTGTCCATTTCTTCTTGGGGAAGAAGCAGGGCTATGAGCGACTAGTGCCCCTCAGGGAAATCAAAAGGTGCATCAGAACATCAGAGCAGTTTACCTCCATGTGGGAAAATGGCAGAATATGGAAGGAGAAGAAGGTGGAGGAGCTCCTTTGCAGAGTTACAGGCGAGGTGAGGAACAACCTGATCCTGGCAGATACTTATATCCCAGATCTGAAGGTCGAAGTCACTCCAATGTTTCGAAGTCAGCTTAGCTGGCGTGCTGATGGGTCAAAAGTGTCTTTCTTCATTGGCTTCTCGATGAAAGGCCCTCTAGCACTTGACATTAACTAAGTCTTAAAAGCACACAGTTCCATAAGTATCAGTATTGGTACTGATTAGTACTTTGAGTAAAACAGATCCACATTACTGGCTAAATCACTTTTCAAGGTATACAAGGCTGAGTTGCTTGTTTAATTTGATTCTTTAA
>NW_019472765.1:0-2420 GCF_002814215.2 Seriola lalandi dorsalis
ATAGATAGATAGATAGATAGATAGATAGATAGATAGATAGATAGATAGATAGATAGATAGATAGATATTCCGTGAACTAAGATGGCACAAATCTAAACAAGATACCACATCCATATGAAGAGAAAAAAACTCAAGGATGTAATTTCATGTTTTTAATTGTACAAAAAGTCTTCTTATTAGCAGGCTTAGTTTACATCAGTGAGTCACAGGATTCAGGTACATTACAGTATATTATCTGCAGTGATGTTGTTCTCAAGTGAAACATCATCTTTCTGACAAAATGTTAAGAAAATGGGAAGATGAAAAAGTCTATATGTAAATGCATCTCAAAATAAAGTCCGAAACACACTGTATTAATGGGACTGATGAAGCTGAAACTTGACACATCCACACATGTGCTATCACATCAGAGAACTCCTCCTTGACTCCTCAAAGCTCAAGGACAGAGTAACTGTTCCACTGCCAAAGCTCACCCTTGGCTTATGCTTTCCTGAAGTCGGGTCACAGTCATTGCCGTTGGTCTTGAGGCTGATGGATGAGGACGGAGTCGAGGCAGAAGATCCACCAATGCTGTTGGACTTTTTTCTTGAAGCTGTGCTATGTTTTAGTGTAGCTTTGGCAGCCACTTTGAAAGCGTGGGCTGCGGTGCTGCATCGGACTTCCTCAATGGTGTTCCTGGATGGTTTGAAGAGAATGATGTAGACCTTGTTGAAGAAGATACAGGCCAGCATCCCAAAACTGGATGCCAGTATAGCAATGACCTCCACAGCTGAAACAAACTTGCCGTAAGTACTAAAGTAGGCAGGGATGAAAGAGATCCAAACAATAAAGAATATAAGCATACTAAAAGTGATGAACTTAGCTTCTGTGAAGTTTTCTGGAAGTTTCCGTGATTTAAATGCAAAGAAGAAACATATAGCTGCCAGGAGGCATGTGTAGCCAATAAGAAACCCAAGAGCCATCACAGAGCCCTCGTTGCAGGTGATAAAAATGATCTCATCAATGTCATGATTCCTGTAACTGGAAGGAGGGGCATTGTAAAGCCAAACCACACATATCATGACTTGGACAAATGTGCACAGAAACACCAACAGAAACTGTAGGTTTAATCCCCACCATTTACGATGGAGACTTGTAGGGATCTTAGCCTCAAATACCAAAAGTACTCTGTTAGTTTTCACAAGGATGCAGGAGATACAGAGAACAAAACTGATCCCAAAGGCAGGTTGGCGTAAACGGCACGTCCAATCCTGCGGCTCGCCAATGAAGACAAGAGAGCTGGAGAAGCAACAGATAAGTGAGAACAGGAGGGCGTAGGACAATTCTCGATTTGTGGCCTTAACTATTGGGGTGTTGCGAAATCTGACAAAGACTGCCATCGCAAAGGCTGTCAAGACAACACCCACCACTGCACATATGGCCAAAGCTATCCCGAAAGGTTCTGTCCAAGAGAGAAACTCAATTTCCTTCAGGAAGCAGAATGTGTGGTTCCCATTGGACCAGGAGTTATTTGGACACTTGGTGCAAACACTGGCATCTGTGTAAATAAAAAAATGGTGTGTGTTAAAACTGCAATAGTAGACGTAACATTAGTAGAATGAGATGGTGAATGTTTGGATTCTTAATACCTCTATGATTACTGTACTCTCCATCTGAGCACTCAGTGCATTCAAAGCAGCATGTGGGCATACTATCTATGATCCCCTTTCTGGTGCCAGGTTCGCAGTCCTCACTGCAATTAGAGAATGGCACCTATAGGATGTGAAATGGACAGAAAGGATGCATGAGAAAAAGCAGAAGATAAACTTAGAATGGATGTAGCTGCACATATGTGGTCACTCATAGTGATCAACCTAAGTGTTTTAGCATTTTTCATTTCACTGTTTCGGTTTTACAGCCATCAAATATACTGTTGATTAAGTTCATTATTACTGCTGTTAATAGTCTTAATTCCATTTGATTAAATAGCTGTATGCTACCTGCCCAGACAAAGCTAGCAAGTAGCTAGTGACCACATCAGAGCATTTAGCAGCTAAAGAGCCAGATATTTCTCTCAGGAGTTGGTGGAGAACAAATAGGGGCTAAAATGAGAGTGAATATTTGACTTTCAATCCTCAGGTGGACACAAACATGACTCCAGTTTATTGCTAATGTTACTCCATGTCTGCCAGATTTGTCATTGATTGCAAACATGTTCACCAGAACAATTTTATAAGGCGTTAATATTGCAGTGCTGTGTTTTCTGCTTGTTCTACTGCCCCCAAGCAGCTAAAAAAATCTGTTGATGCAACTCTAAGGCTAAAAATACCTCAAATCTATGTATTAGGATCATCTTAGCTGTAAGATGCTTTCCAGAAAAAATGGAGTCACAAAAAAGTCTAACAATGTATGTTTGCAAAGTCTTCTGCTTTATTGGCAGG
>NW_019472766.1:0-1570 GCF_002814215.2 Seriola lalandi dorsalis
TAGTGGTGTTGTTTTGTTTCTGCCCTTCCTCTTCCTCCCCCTCCTCCTCCTCCGCACCCTTCCTCCCCCCCCTCCTTCCTCTGCGCAGGTCCCAGTGGCACCAATATCATAATAGGGTCCATCGCAGGTGCTATTCTCCTGGCAGCTATAGTCCTAGGGGGAACAGGATGGGGATTTAAGTAAGAGTTCTGGCATGCCTTTGTGTACCTGTCTGCTTCTACCTAAAGGACCCCCCCTGCCCCTCCCACGCTCACCCCTCTAAAATAACATGCCCGTTTGCAAGTCGGCTCCCGACCCAGGAAGGGGAGCTGGGGAGCCAAGTCTGAGACGTGCTAATGCTTGAACTGCTTTTGGCGTTGAACTCCGTATGAAATAGTTTTAATTTCCTCTGATCAGATCTGTTATCAACTCTGAGCTCCATCCTGCACTTTTCCTTCCCCCCCCTCCCCCTCCCCTTACGAGCCCAGCCTTCTGTAGCGTGGACAGGGCAGGACCGAGATGTTTTTTTCTGCCAGGATCCATCGCAGCACTTCTCTCATGACCACTAGAACTGCCGTGACTTAACTCCACTGGTGCCACATCTGGAAGTTCCCCCCGATTGCAGTTTCCCCAGCCATCAGTCTCTGTGTAGTAACGAAAAGCTCAATGGCTACAGTGGATTCACTTTTTAATGTTTTACCTATGGTGCTATTTTATTTTAGTTCCTTATTTTCTCCTTTAGGCAGCATCCCCAAATGCGCTCGCTGCAGTGCATCTTCTGCACTGCTGCTCCTGTGTATGCTGGCTATTGTCCACTCCTTATATTCTGCCCTAAAAGGACTGTTCCCACCTCACTCTCACTGCGATTCGTTAGACGTTTGTGGCTGATGAAAAGCCTGGTTAACTGAAAAGCTACATTTTAAAGACTTATACCATGTCGTCAGTCCTTTTAGGGTCAGAGGTTAAGTGTCTGTGCATGTGTGCATGAGCTGTTCACAGGAAGTCATCTCTTCCTAGTCAGACCTCTGGCGTAGAGGGAGGGTGTGATGGTGTCTGGTGTAACGCCCTGTCAGGCTCTATGGGACTCAGAGGGTCAGTGCCATGAGCGCTGTAGACCTGCTGCATGTGGTTCCATCACTATAGTCTGGCAAGAAAGATTTTGGAAAGGACTGGTAGATGAATAATGGATTAAATGACTGACTGAGTCATTGTTTGATTCATGTTTTTCCTCTAAAATCTGAATTATGATACAGTAGCCAGTCCAACATGGAAGAAAATGATTCAAACATTGATTCATGTTTTCTGTCCACATTTGATATTAAATCCTGTGTATGCTTTGATTAATTATAACTATAGAATGATTTATCTTTTTCTTGCGTGTGAAGATCTAATGTTAAATGATCAGCTTTATAACATGCCTCTAAAAGAATTAGTAGTGTTAGTTATTTTTGCTATTGTCATTGACATGTATTGACATTTTGTCTTTTCTCTCGGTGTGTGCTCATGGGATGCAGGAACATTCGAAGAGGAAGGTATAACCTTGAAACTTGTGAAGTCCTGTCCACGGAGCAAAACACCCCCCCACCCACCC
>NW_019472767.1:0-1700 GCF_002814215.2 Seriola lalandi dorsalis
TATAAAACCTGAAATAAACTATTTTTGTAAGGGTTTATAAATAGCAGCCCTTTTTCGGTCCTGCTAAACCTGTGTCATTACTCTTTCTATGCAGCTGCCGTGCTTAATTCATAAGATTAATGAATGTATTTGACAGGTTAATGCAGGCCCATCAAGGAAATCAGATTAGGAGAGCGTGAGTGTCTAACACAGTGAGTGACATGCAACAAGATCTCCCCCGCTGATACTACCAGAGAGAGGTGGGGCTACACTCAAAACACCCGGAAAAACATACGCTACACACACAAACACACACACACACACACACACACACACACACACACACACACACACTCCTCGAGTCGTAGATTCCCATCCAGGCCATCTATTTTTAGATCATCAGTAAAGCAAATATAAACTTCTATTTTGATTTTTGTTGATCTTTTTATATACATGGCTAAAACTCTCATCAGAAGCAATAAAGAGACGCTGGGTGCTTGCTTTGCTATGTTTACACACAAATGTCTTCTTATGTCTGTCTTATGTAATGGAAAGCATGACTCAGGAGAAGTTCAGATCCAACCAGAGAGATCAGTAGAAAAGATAATAAATAGATCGTCCTTCATTTTTGCCTCAGAGTTTCCTCATTCTTGTGTTGTGTAAAGGTGGAAGTATTTATGTTTTTTATGTTTATGTGTGTTTTTTGTGTGTTGCACTGGTCCTTTACCGATGACGAGGATGACTTTGGGCCGTGGTCTTGATGGGTCAAACACCTCGTACTCCTCTATGAGTTCCGCCGTCTCCGACAGGTCTGAGTCGCTCTCGATGGAGAACTGGCTGATGGGAGGGAGGCGGTCGTAGCGTCTGTAGGGAAAATTGGGGCTGTCGGGCAACACTGTTGCACACGCACAGACACACACATAAAAAGGTATAAATGAGAACAAACTGTGATGTAATTTCATGCTGTCAGTCAATTTATAGGTGCAGCTGTCACATTATTTGAACTGCTGCCAATCAAGATGTGGTGCCGGTTTTAACCATCAGACAGTGAGATTTCCATAAATTCATTAGTGTGATAAAAACAAACAGAGACGGTTCATTCTGTTTGGCAATTATACAGCTCCCTCTTATGATGTAAGTATTGATATATAACACATTCACCAAAGATAGAAGTCATCATTGCATGCTATTCCAAGGGAACAGAACTGCTATGATTTACATGTAGCAGCAATATTATCTCTTTACGCTCCATTATAAATTACAGCGCTGAGAATGGTATTGATCAGACAATTTTAGCAATGACAATAAATGCACCATAGATTGGAAATGGAAGTTTCGTTGAATCTGAAGAGAACTGAACAAAAAACAAAACATTGGTCTTGTTAAGATGAAACCAATTTGGAAAAATACTCAGAAGGTTGCACATTACAGCTAATGCTGCAACAGCTGCCAGAATATAAGGGCTTACTTTTGCCCTACTGACATTTCTAAACAAAAAATCAAGCCAACAGAAAAACACATTTAGGAAGTTAGAGCAGCATTTCCTTCCAGCAAACAATTTAAAATATGAAAGATCTGAGCTTCAGCTATCAGTCCAGACGAGAATCACAGCACAGGGAAATCTTTAACCCCAATTAGGCTGCAGTTCAGCACCTAAACTCTGCAGCTGGCAAAGTTTACAGGCGTCTTTACCACATTATTACAAGAAGCAACACAAATCT
>NW_019472768.1:0-1570 GCF_002814215.2 Seriola lalandi dorsalis
AAATTCAGCTGAAGATAATACGAAGCTTCAGCAGCGTGAGTTTGTTAAATCAAGTGGACAGCTTCCAAAGTCAAAGGGGTTTTCACTACAGAATTCCCTCTTTGCGCTTCCACAGACTGTGTTTGCCTGCTGAGCCACAACAGAAAAGACAAAGAGAGAATTTGTAAATAGACTGTATGTTGATACCCTCTTGATTTGTCTAACTCAGACTGTTGAAGCCTGATATTAACTTCTATCCATTTTTAAACAAAACGATGTGGATATTGTTCCACATACTAACGCTGAACTTACATTGAAGCGATGTCTTTGCAACCACAACAGATGGGGGGAACAAAACAGTGACCAATAAGCTTTTCAGTGTTTGATTTTAAGACAGACTTGAAAAAATGGTAAAATAAGAGCTGTGATCTTTTTCTAATTTAAATATTATTTTTTTATCACAAAAAATGGGAGAGCTTCATGCAGTTTACGCAATCATATAAACAGCTGAAACGGAAACAGTTTTTTAATCACTTCACAAAACCAAACTTTCCTCAAAAGATATGCAATAATACAAACTGACCAATTTGCCAACACCGACGCTTGTTCCAGCTCCACCTGCAGATACTCATCATGTCCTGCTCCTCTAAAAGATGAACTCACTCATCCTGTTCCAACCTCTTGCCCAGATCTCTCCATGTTGTAACAGGCTTGCACTTGCACCTGTGGTCACACACTTGCAGTCATCTCCAAATTTTACACATGAAAAAACAAACCAAAAAGAAACAACAACAAAAACATCATGACAGCATGAAAGATTTTTTTCAAAACCTACATTCAGAATAAACTAGATGACAGTTCCAACACACACACACAAGGGCACAGGTGTTTGTGTCTTGGTGTGCACATGCATGTGTGCAGAATGTGTTTATCCCACATGCTGTATTATTGGACATGCACATTACACTAACACAGACATATCATCAGTATATAAAGCACTCTGTGATGGGCTCGTACGTGTGTGTCTGTACTAAGATTTGTTTTTGATGCTAAAGCACTTTTATAATTGGCACAGATAAGCAATACTTAACATCTCCTAAATATTCACTCATGCACACATACACACACCATTACAATAACACGCAGCATTAGAGTATTAGGTTTACAGCCCAGTCGTTTGTCAAGGGGCTCTTTAGGGGCTGTAAAACTGTCTGAGTGTGGGGATTTGTCATCGCCACAAAGGCCTGCTCCTTCTATTAGTCATAAAATATATAGAGAGGCAAATACAGGCTGTGGTGAAGACGCAGCAGCGAGACGGAGGGAGATAAAAATGTGTGCATGTGGGCATTGGAAGAGTCACAAGCAGCCACACTGATGCAAAGATGTTCACTGAAGTTTTGCAGGGTTTTTTTATGGTGAACACAGAGAAAGTGACAAACGGCAAAAGAAAAGGAGGAAGACAAAGGAAGACAGTGTGAGGCATGAAGTATATACTGTTCATTCTCAGCTCTATTTCAACTCATTCTGTGCATGCATGTGTGTGTGTGTGTGTGTGTGTGTGTGTGTGTGTGTGTGTGTGTGTGTGTGCCCT
>NW_019472769.1:0-1570 GCF_002814215.2 Seriola lalandi dorsalis
TTTGCTGTGCATTTGAGATAAAGTGGGACTGTCATAATTTACTTTCTGTAAATATCTTCTTCTAGAATTTAATAAACTTTCAGTTCTAATGGCTGTCAGCATGCAGCTCTCTCCCTTTGTTGATGCTACACGCTTGCAAACAGTGTCTTAGAACTTAAATCCTTCATGAATCCTTCAGGAAAGGATTTCATGGACTTTTGGCTCGTCTCAGTAGTGCTGCCATGAGACGCTTTGTGAATCTGGTGGACATGGAGACCAGTGAATCCTCTGATTGAATTGTCACTCCCAGAGGAAAAGACAATAAAAAGGGTCAGCGACTGACTTCAAAAACATGGTCACTGAAGCTGTGTTTCATGGCTGTAACTTGGCTCGACCCAGTCAAAAATTATGTTGATCTCGGTGTCCTCGAGGCACAGGGGAGGAGAACTGTACAAAGACAGCTCTCTCAGGGGTTTTTCCGTTTATTCTCCTTCAACTGCAGGGGAGGGCATGTCTCCCCATGCTTTGCTCTAAAGTCCTCAGATTCTCTATACTGAGTTCATTGATATCCTACAGAGTTTAAAAACAAACAGTATGGTAAAAACACAGCAAGAAAAGATAAACTCTTCTATGATGCAGCACTGAGTGCAGCATTTTTAGCAGCAGCAAGTTCTGTGTAGTTTTAAAACTGGTGAAGACAAGTCTTTTTCTTTTCAAACTTGTAAGAATACTACTGCATATAATGTTTGTCTTGACCCTTTTTCTATACATCTTGTGTGTTTATAGCAGTGTCAGGATTCCATCTTATTCCCCATATGGTTGTGTTTCACTCTGCATTGGAGAGTGTTTTACTATCTTTAAGCTATAGTTCTTTTGGTTTCCTGTCCCACAAACTCTGGACACTACTTGCCCAGCAACAAACAGCAGTGTAACATTCAACAAGCTCAAGAGGTGGATATTTTACTATGGGGCTGATGGATACCAAAGCAAAGCTAAAAAAAGGAAGTGCGTATTTGACATTTGTCAAGAGGTCACCGATAAAGATTAGTGTTTTTTTTTTTTTTTGTTTTTTTTTTGTCATGTAGCCTACATGAAAAAGTAACTGACAAAACTGCCTGTTGCATAAGAATATTTATCATTATTGAAATAAATGACAGTTAATAATGATAAAGATTACAGAATATCATAGATTGTAAGGCCTTTTTTCTACAATTTTACTTAAATTAAATAACTTATGAACACATCACAGTAAGTTGGACACCAAACATTCTTCACTGCGCACTACTCATAGCGCTGCTTTTCATATCACTGTCTCAACATCGTGCCTAAATCCTTTCCATATGGACGCTCGGCAAAAAACAAATTTTGCCTCCTTACTATGTGGCCCTGAGGGGAAGGAGGGGCTGAGTGAATCAGTGCGCTGCGCGCAGCTCCACAAAGAAGTAAAGGCACAAATCACAACGTCAGACATATTTTATATTGGGCCTATATGAGAAGTGTGAATAAATCTTCAGTTCATTATAGAACTGTGGAAAAAATTAAGGTGATTTACCAGGTAGTAAGATAGAACACTTCTCCGCAGAGCCTTGTG
>NW_019472770.1:0-1570 GCF_002814215.2 Seriola lalandi dorsalis
TCATGTTATATAAGCAGAATTACTGGTGCATGTATGCAAAACTGACAATAGGAAATTAACTGTTAAGGACATGCATTGCAGTTGAGTTTTAATAACAGATGAAATGACAAAAATCACTGCATATTCAGGGTTTTCCCTGCTATTATAAAAGGCACAGTGTCTCAGCGGAACGGACATGAAAAGTATGCTGACACTTCTATTGGCATGAATACAAGATGATATTTCATTCTGGAAATTAGATTAGAAAAAGTGGGGGTCATCTTATATTTGACAATAAAGTGTTCAAAGAATCAGATATTCTGTAAGTGTTGCATTATGGGTTGTTTTGTAGTCTTAATGTTGCTAGGCTTGCGAGTGTTCTCGAGTCTATAGCGAGTCTTTCAGAGTCACTCAGTCCTAAAAGTGTTTGCTTAGCCCAGTTGAACCTGCAGGAGTTTGTGAACGCTGGTGTTAACGTGTTCTGCTGCCACAGCGGAAATAAATTCATGACAAGTGAAAACGAGTTCATAGCGTCTTTACTGCGGAAATGAACCAGGGAAAAAATCTGTCTAACAGTCAAGAGTTATGTCTGTCACACATGATGAGCTAAAAAAAGAAAAAAGAAAAATGACAGTCTGAAAAATGTGAACTGTCAGAGAACATGATTCTGAGGGAGGATTCAGAGTGAGAAAGGAACGGACTCGCTGCAGTGACTCACTCAGCCGGCTAGTGGCTACTGAGAAAATGACCTGCCTACAGACAGAAAATTTGAGAAGCAGCCAAACGCTGTTACACTGTTAAATGGCAATGGGAGGAGGAGAAAATTGCAAATCTAACCCGGTCACTATGAGACTTGCTGTAGTTTGTATGGCCCACAGTGTGATCACTCGCATACATGTGAAGGTTGACTTCAGGAAATAATGCTTCCTCCATCTGTGAGCATATTTGTTTACGTCATCTCTAGACCACTTTTTTACTCCTGCAGAACTTCTGTGCTTGTTTTTGGTTCTTCTTCTCAAAGGTCAGCACTTTCAGTGGTGCAGATTTGCATGTTCAAGTTCACAGAAGTTGGACTCACTGCGCATCTATTTTGAGTAAATCCACTGATCGTGGTGATAGCACGGGTTATGCAGTGCAAACCTGTTGCTGCATGATAGAAAAAAACAAAACAAAACACATCCAGTAACTTTGAGATATTTGATTACTAACACAAGCAACAGCTTTCCAAATGCACAGAGAGGTCCCTGTCTCGCATCTCAACAAAAACAGGCCTCTTACGAGGAGCTCTCCTTTCTAATATAACATGAGTGAAGTGAGAATGAACATAAAGAGGCATTTCAATATATTCGATGTATGCCAGATTACACCGGAGCTGTGGGACATTCCTTCACATTCTACAAATGCTGTCTCTCTATCTGCTTTTTCCGCATGCTTCTGTCTCTGAGGATCTTTCTCTATATCTGTCTCTCAGCGTGAGTATTTTCCTCTGTGGCTGCCTTTATATATGCTTGTCTGTCTATGTGTCTATGAGGTGAACAGCAACAAAAAAAAAAAAAAAATAGATGAGAAACTTCTTGACAGCCATGAATAG
>NW_019472771.1:0-1700 GCF_002814215.2 Seriola lalandi dorsalis
AAAGTGAAAATCTTTGGACAGTCTTTTGTATGGACAATATGAGCATATTATGCTTTTAAAATGATTAAAGTTGGCAAAAAGCATGTTTGCTTTTAGACCACTCACTAAGGGTCAGTCAGGTTGTCCTCTGAGTGACATAATATCATATTAGCATTTTATAAATTAAATCCCAAATTTGAATTGGTTATTTCAAAGTGGAAAATCAAACAGTTCTGGGCTATAATTTTTCTCCAGCACCATTCCTAATTTCCAATTCTTGCTTGTCATTTCAGAGCTTACCCATATCCAGTATATTTTGCTCTGCTCCCACATTGTCACTCAGGCTTTTGCCCTCTCATTTTTCCAGCTTTGTGGAACATCAAGGCTTTTTCAACTATGTGGGTCAGAGTGTCAGACCACACAGCAGGTGCAGGCAGGCAGTGTGACAGATCTTTGTTTCTGAGATACAATAGAGCCAATGAAACATGTTTTGCAGTAACAGTGATTCTTTCCAAGGGTTTTGTGGATGGAGCTAGTTTTTTATTATTCTTCTATTTGACAAATCCCTATTGATGAAGATTTTTTACCACTCTCTCCTGCTGGTGTGTGAACATAGTGCCCCATTTAGCAAAGAAAAACAAATAGACACATATTGCATAGAGCAGGAAGTGAATTTTCATTCTTGTCTGTATACATGCAACAATAAATAAAGACAGATTCACCACTGGCCAAAGAGACACTTTGGATGACCACTGACTCAAGGTGACAGCTTTATCTCTCCCTTGCCAATCAGAACTGTTGACCTGAGATGGCCCAGCAGTGAGCTTTGACCCAGCTAGCCTATTGGTTCATTGATCTGGCCGGAGACAGATATATAACAAATGTCATGAGGGAGTGTTCTCTGAGGTCAGCGGGGAAGCCTCTGTTAAGCACTGCTGATTGTGTGACATTAATGACTTTGTTTGCCTTGTTAAACCACAGTCACTTTGATGTAACTAATGGTACCATTGTTTACTCTTGCCTTTATCATTTGCTCACCACTTCATCACTCTATCTTCTGCATCTCTCTTACCTCCATCAAATTAATCCTTGTTCTTTTGCTTCATCTAACTGTTTCCTCCCCCTCTGTACTGTCTCCAGGGTGGAAGCCATGCATCGCCGGCACACCACACTGAGGGAGAAGGGGCGTCGCCAGGCAGTGCGGGGCCCGGCCTACATGTTCAATGAACGTGGCTCACCCCTCACTGCAGAGGAGGAGCGTTTTCTGGATGCTGCTGAATACGGAAACATTCCTGTGGTCCGCAAAATGTTGGAAGAATCCAAAACCCTTAACTTCAATTGTGTTGACTACATGGGTCAGAATGCTTTACAGCTTGCAGTGGGCAATGAGCACCTAGAAGTGACCGAGCTGCTGCTAAAGAAGGATGGTTTGGCTAGGATAGGAGATGGCCTGCTTTTGGCTATCTCCAAGGGTTATGTTCGGATCGTTGAAGCCATTCTCGCCCACCCTGCCTTTGGGGGGGGTCTGCGACTGGCTTTAAGCCCCCTGGAGCAGGAGATGCGTGATGACGACTTTTACGCTTATGATGAGGATGGAACACGTTTTTCGCATGACGTCACGCCCGTCATCCTGGCTGCTCACTGCCAGGAGTACGAGATCGTCCACATTCTTCTGACAAAGGGCGCACGCATAGAAAGGCCACATGACTACTTCTGTAAGT
>NW_019472772.1:0-1609 GCF_002814215.2 Seriola lalandi dorsalis
AACTTGCTTGCAAGTTCATTCATCCTCACCTCCAACAAAAACACCCAAATTTCCTCTCTGAGCTCAAAGACTCAATCACTTTGCTGTGAGACAACACTGCTGAATGTTTAGCTCCCATCTCCTCACAAAATGCAGAAAACAGCTGTGCTTTCACAGGTTTTGTTTTGATTAAACTGACCACGTTAACAACATTGTTCAAAACCTTGTTTAGTTCAGGGCTGAGCTGCTTTAATGTAGGCACTTCTCTGTGTATAACACAGTGGGTCCATTGCGCATTTGGGGAGGCCCACTTCATTAGTGACTACAATCCCCCCGTTTTTTCTGCCATGGTCTGTGCACCATCCACAGTGACACTGATGTGACGAAGTGAACATAAGCAATAGATAAGCGGTCTTTACTGTTGTCAGTAGCCTTGTCTATCATCTTGCAACTGTGTCATTGGCCAGGAGAACAACCTTCAGTTTTGAGGTGAGTTTATCGTGTGTGGTTTCTTGCACTGGGCAATTCTGTTTGCGACTTTGAATGATCCCATGACTGCTTTGTTGTTAACTGATGCAGCTTTTACAAAGCTTTGTTCCTGTAGATGATATTAAATAAGTTTTCTCTCAAAAAACTCCAATGGCTTATTGATGTGACTGGGATGTAAGTGTAAAGTGTCATCTTAATTTGTTGGGTCTCATACTGTCAACTGCCAGAGTTTTCAGACATAAAATACACACTAATCTCTCCTCATCTCCTACTACATTCACTTTGAACCTGAAAACAACTGATTTTCATGGTTCCCGTAAGATCTCTAAAGGAAACCGATCAAACCAAAATACACACAACTGCTTTCTGCTCGTCTGTAGCATAAATTCTCACGCCTTCCTTCCTCGCCACGCCATCAAACAAGTCCATGTTTGCTTCTACACTTGTTCTACTGTGCGTGTCAATTAGTGTCGAGAGTCGAAAGTCCTGTATTGTGTCATGCCTCTCATGTGTCCTCCGGTAAATAAAAGCTGCAGTAGCAACAGTAGCTTTGCTAGCAGTCACACCCCAAACCCAAACACCCTTTGTACCTGGCAAGGCATCAATGTGAATACTGACAAAGCACTAAATGACATTACACACCCTCTGGCAGACATATTGGAGGTCTGCCACTCACTCTTAAACTGCTGTATTGATTTCCAAACATATGCATCCATCTCTGATTTAATAGTTTGGTATCCACTTGTAGCTCACTATATTGTATTGCTAACCATCACTGTGCTGTTGTTCACACCTGATAAGAATGCTAAGTAAAATGGCTGAGGGAAACTAGATTTAGTGTGCATATAAATATACTATTTTACCTACTTATATTTAGTAGTTTGTATAATATAATATACATTAATTATTACTTATAATAATAATAATAATAACTAGAAAATTCCAGGGAAATTTTGAGTGCCACGGGGGCTACTGCCGGGATGAGTACATGATTTTCCAGTGTTCAAAAGTCACCCTGATCATATTCTGGTTTTGAGAAATGTCTTGATATAAAAGACTCTGATATAAAACAATGTCACATCCCTCAATCATGTATTATGTGGGAAATATCTCATATTCTGTGTTGTTTTTTTTAATAAAA
>NW_019472773.1:0-1700 GCF_002814215.2 Seriola lalandi dorsalis
TGAATTGTGTCACTGTCTGGGATACAGATGGATTCTGCTCCATTTGGCTGTTGTTCACACTATACTCAAATATGATTTGCCTCGGCAGCCAGCCTATTTTTAACCCTGAAGAGATAACAGTAGCCCCAGTGGTTGCATAACTTAAATAACTTGTTTTCCACTAGCATTTGCTTTATACTTCACTGTCTTGTTTTGTCTCCGCTGTCTCACTCATCCTATTGCTCTCTGTGCCCCATCTCATTCCTGTGCTCCCCTTACCTATCTATCCCCTACCCATCTCCGTCACTTCATATCCGTTTCTCATCTCTCAGAAAACCGCGTATATTTTCCACCCCCACTGTCACGAAGATGTCTGTCTCCTCTTCTCCACCCACATGTTCCCTCCTACTTTGCTTTTTCTGTATAAACCTTGAATTGCATGGAATTATGTATCACCACAGACTCAGTCAGGCCTTATCATTTAGAGCAGGAACTGTGTCAACCTACAGCAGTGGGAAACTCAGAAAAATGCCAGTCATCACCTTATTCAGATTTGACAGCGAGAGTGGAAAATTCTCTTATCATCCTTTCCTCCTTGTCTATCCTTCACTTTTCGTCCTTTTTGTCTCTCTGATATAGTCATAGTCTCTTCCCCCTCACCTCTCCCTCTGTCCTCTTCTCTTGTTAATTCTCTGTTTTCCTCAGACCACTTACTTGTGGCCAGAAAAAAATTGGCTGCGTGAAAAGCACAGCACAACTACTCTTTTCCTCCTCTTGCCTGTCTTTTCAATTTTTCTCCTCCCTGACCACCATTTCGTAGATGTACAATGTATCTATATATCAGTTAAAAAAAAAAGAAAAAAAGAACAATGACTGCAATTTTTTTTCATCTTCATCCAACATCTCTTTCCTGTTTTTACACTCTCATCTCCTTGCCCTTAGCCAAGCAGAAACTAGAGGATCGTCTAGCAGCTGCAGCTAGGGAGAAGCTGGCCCAGGCATCTAAGGAGTCCAAGGAGAAACAGCTACAGGCTGAGAGGAAGAGGAAGGCAGCGCTCTTCCTACAGACCCTCCGCAACCCTTTTGCTGGAGAGCCTGAGGCCAAGAGAGTTGAGCTAGACTCATCTGCACAGCTTGAGGTAGGTGTTTGGTTGACAAAGGTGTGTCAGTGTTTTGTCATTGCAAAATATTTTCTCCAACTTTGTGCCATTCAAGGGTTGTACTGTGTGCTTCTGACTACACTCTTTATTAAGTAAAATCAAGGTTGAGATCTTTTTGAGCTCCTAATATCACAAATGTTTAGTAAAAGCAGACTCCTTTTTGCTGCTGTGATACTTTGTCATATGTAATTAGGGACCAAAGAGTCATTGAGTCATTTTACTGGCCTAACTGCAACTGCAATGTTTTGTTAGAATATAAAGTAGATCATCAAGTGATATCAGAGGAAAGATGCTGTATCTGCAGATCTGCATTTCCAAGATGTTAGGCCAAGCTGTGAATTCTAGTGAAAATGTCACTGCATTAACTGGATTATAGAGCGGAGAAGATGGTTGCGTATATAGATAATACTTACTGTCATTCAAATTAAGTTAACCTCATTTAGACATGTCTGCAATTGATTGCCTTTTTGCATTTATTGAATCAGTTGTTTATTATTTAATTAAAATGCCACTTGATGTTTAGCCAGCGTTAATGATCCTGTTTTTTTTGTTTGTTTTTTT
>NW_019472774.1:0-1565 GCF_002814215.2 Seriola lalandi dorsalis
ACTGGGCTGTCAAATGCTGCTAGGGCGAGCTTAGCCTCTGGAATGCAGCCAGTCAATAAACCTCTGTGCCATTGCCAGGATCCAAATAGCATAAGAACCAATCAGCCAGTAGGAAACACATCACCCCTGACATCTGTCACCAATCAATGTAAAGCCACCGTGCTTGGTTATTGATCCAGACACCTATGTGCCCTCCACAGGCACCTGTTTTGAATCCTGATTTACACTAAAACAAAAGCACACAAGTAAATTTAACAAGACCCCTCCTCTGATCTGTGACATCACCCTATCAGCTGACCATCCCATTGAAACGGGAAGGTGTCAATTGAACTATTGATCCCCCTATCACATGGGAGACAATGAACACAAGAAAAAACTGGAGACATGCTAAACACGACTTAAATAACATCAATAAGCCAGAGAAGTTTATACAAGATGTGCTAAACAGATGTATGTCCAGGAAACCTCCACTCCTCCAACCAATAGAGCATGCTGACATAATGATGGACAAAGATGCACAACGATAAGGAGGGGAAAAAGAGACACATGAGGAAGGGAAAGGAAGACAGAGAGCATGGAGAGAAGAATATCTGCATGCTGAAAGAGCAAAATCTCTACCTGAGCAGCCGAACAGTGCCAACGACCGTCCATGCCTCCCTGACTGCCTAGTTCACACATAGTAACTGCACTCTGTCCTCACACACTCTTGCAGAAGATTCAACAGCTTGTCTGCTACTTTCACAACTGGAAATCACACACACATGTACACACACAAGCTCTATAAAAGCCAAACATGCTCCATTGGTCTATTTCTACTTAGACACATCTACACAGACGCACAAGCCTACACCAAATCAGGCTGGAGTTGGCAGGCTGATGAAGAGATCCTGACGAGAGAGGATAGAAGCTAGCTCCACTACTGCAGATGGTGAGATAGACTCATACACTGCCTGCATTAACAGCCTATCACTGGAGCTCAACCACACAGAGAGAGGGAGGGAGGAAGGGAGGGCGGCAGAGGGGGGAGTGACGGGTAAATATGGAAAGATATGGAGGGAGAGAGAGCAAAGGAAGAGGAAAAGAGAAAAGTGAGCAGGGGAGGAGGGAGAAAGTATCTCCAGAAGATGGATGGAAAGAAGAAGGAAGAAAGGCAAGAGGGGGAAAAAGATGTGAAAGATATGGAGAGAGTGCAGAAGATAGCAAAGAAAAAACAGATAGGGAGGGAGGATGGGAGCGAATGAGAGATAGATGTTCTGAGGGCTTGTGGAAGTGTCTGGATCAGCTGATTCCCGATAGCCAATCGGGCACCGCTCTGAGCCTCAGGTTTCTTCTATCAGTCTTCCCATCAAACGCATACACATGAACAGAAACACACACACAAACAAGGCACTAAACATCAAACCCAAACTCAAGCTCTGTGACTCAGAGCAGCCTCTAGCATAAACACTCACACACACTCACACAATCTCTCCCTCTCTTCTCTTTGCTGGTGTGCTCAGCTGTCATGCATTATTAATCCATTCCACTTTTTAACACACACACACACACACACACACACACACACA
>NW_019472775.1:0-1565 GCF_002814215.2 Seriola lalandi dorsalis
GATCAACTGCTGCTTCTGTCTCTGGCTATGATTCATGTTCACCCAGACAGAGACACAGTTCACTGACAGACAGTCACACTGCATCACATCATGTCAACACTTTGATAACAGAGTCTTCTGCGTTTTGACATTGCCATCCCACTGTGCGGCTGTGCCTGCTTAGATGGGACAAATGATGCTGTGCATGTCTGCTGTGTTTTTGCTCATAGAGGAGGCAGTTGAACAAACAACTCAATATGTTCCCTGCCTCGTTTTCACCAATAATCCTCCCTGGTCCACCCCCTGCAACTTTCTTAAATGTCGTCATGCCACATACCCTCTTCCATACCCACTACAGGCTGGAGTCAATCAATTTATTTGGACTTGGGCTGTGTCACACCTACACATTTGGTGCAGTTCAAAGCTGATTCTGGTGCCTTTTCCTAAGTGGTCTGTCCAGAACACTGTCTTCTGACAACCTCAACACAAACCAATCACACGATTGTGTTGTGTTTGTGTGGATTTATGACATTTGTATGAATTAAGAGGGTAAACTACACAAATGTACACAATTAATCTGCTGTTCTTGGAAAATGTCAAGGGAGAGAAGTGGTGTCTAGTTTTTCAAGCTTTGCATTTGATAACAGTGATAATATATAAGAAGGATTGGAGCAGTGTTTCATCTAAATTCTCTTCTTAGTAAAATTTCAAGAACTCTTTTAGATGATTCATTCACACCAAATGATCATTATTTTGTTCCAAGTGTTAAAAACATATTTTAACCACAGGACATCATATCATCTCTCTTCTTAGAAAGAAAAAGAAAAACTTGGAGAGACTAGGTTTCTAAAGTACATTCTGTATCAGTTTGATGTGTTCAACAATCCAGTGTCTGCCATCTTTTTGTCTACTCAAACATTCACATTTTACTAAATCTCAGCATATTCCCTACTTCTCTCATGTCCAATAGTCATCCAATATTCACAGTGTACCGCCAGTGAGTTAATAATGTATGCTCCGTCTTTGGCAGCCACTGCCGAACCTTCCATACATGAATCGATTTTAAATGTACAGTTCATTAAATAGATTCTAAAAGTACAATCTTGCCCACCGATGGCCCATGCAGTTTTGTCAGCGTTTGTTTTGGCTGGTCTCACATGACATGATTCTAGACATGTCAGATAATGTCTGCAATCAAAGTCAATAAAATAACACAAAACTGTAAATCCATCCATCCATCCATCCATCCATCCATCAGCTACCGCTAATCCCAAGTGACATTGGGCAAGAGGTGGGGTATACCCTCGGCAGGTTGCCTATCACAGGGGACTGGGGCTATTGGACAGTGGAAGGAAGCTGGAGTACCCAGAGGAAATCCACTCAGGCACAAGGAGAATATGGCAACTCCACACAGAAAGGGGTCGGGTTTGAAGAACCTTCTTGCTGTAAGGGTACAGTGATAACCACTGCAAAATCATGCCGTCCAAAAACAAGAAATCCTTTTTTTTTTCTTTAGTTTTTTCAAAATACTGACAATACAAAGGGAACAAGCCGTCATTTGAACAGCTTTTGTAATTTAGTTTATC
>NW_019472776.1:0-1699 GCF_002814215.2 Seriola lalandi dorsalis
ACTTACTTATATATAGATAGATAGATAGATAGATAGATAGATAGATAGATAGATAGATAGATAGATAGATAGATAGATAGATAGATAGAAAACCAGCCAAACAAAAAAGTAAGTTGAAAATGACTACTAGCTTCAGACTGGAGTGATTCTGAGTGGGATCAGTAGTCCTAACACCCTATTACCTTATATTAACTCCCTTATGTCAATTTCAATGTCAAAAATGTTGCTCAATTGATATTTAAAGGGCTCTCAAAATCTTACCTGGGCTGCAATCTGGTATTTGAGTAATTTAACTGTGGTTAAGGGACAACAGTTGAAAATGAGCCTTTTGGCTAACACTGGCACATTTGCAGTGGTATTGTAGCTATAGTTGTATGCTGAGGATAGTTTATATTTAATTGAATGTGATATAAAGGTGTCTTTAAATAATTTGAAAAAAGGTCACTGGTAAGTTCTGCCTTCATGTTTGGCACTTAACTACATCAAAAAGGTGTTGGCATCATATTTGTTCCACTAAAATAGTGCAGGCAGTTTTTCAGTATTCCAATGGAGAACTGCTCTACTCCGTATACATAATATATTTTGATCATAGCATTGTACTTGTACAGTGAGTTTAATCAGGTCAAATCAATGACAGAGCTGGTGTGAGATGAAGTGGCCCAATGCCGGTTCGCTTGGCACCTGGTGGCGCCCTATGCTGCACTAGGGTGCCCACGCAACAAGATAGGCTCGCCTTTGTGCTGTGAGTCAGCATTTTTCCCCGGAGAACAGACAGTATCTGCTTTGGCTGTGGGGGCATGTTAGGATGGGGGTGGTGTTGGGCAAAACACAGGAAATGGAAATGGGAAGGAAAGAACGATAGTGCTGGTGCACGCTGTTTCGTAATTTCTCTCGTGATGAAATGCCATACCAAAGCTTTACACCGCAGTGCTGCTGGCACAAGCGCATTACGCAAGGGAGCTGTCCTTTTCTGTTTTGTTTTGGCCCACTTGCAGGTGTGTTTTCTTTGATCTGAGATTAGGTTGCATTTGTTTACTCTTTTTCCCATGAGCTGCCTCCATGCCTTCTTTGCAATAGTCAAGAAACAGCGAGGCAGTGTTCCTGTCTGGTTCGTTGTTTATTATTAGGACCCCATTTGTTCCATGCCAGCTAATCTTCCAAGGGCTCACAGTCAGCACAACACGGCACAGTACAAACAAACAAACAAACAACGTGATGTCAGATGCATGTTGTTTTTTAGTTTTGGCAACTAATGGCCTGGCAAATCATTTGTAACTCTTGAGCTAAATACAAAAGAGTCAAAGTATCTGAAAGGATTTGGTCTGTACCGTCGTCTTAGTTACAACTTGCTGACCCTCAGTTGATCAAATGCCTCCCAGAGCAAGTGTCGTTATCAGAAAGAAAAGATTACTCTGTTTTTTTTTTTTTAGAACTGACTTCATTTAGGGACACAGATACATCTTACCTAGGAGGAGTACATGCCCTTTATTTCTGTCATCATTCACTGTCTGCTTGAAAATGAGACACACTTTTTTCTTTGGCCAAATCTGATCATTGGCGTAAAATACAAATATAATGGCAGAGAAAGAGCCGCTCCCAAGCAAGCAAACATCCCTCAAGATAAAAGTCTTGCCAGAGATATGATGGTTAACCCCCCCCCAGCTAACCAATACAGTCCTGTTAGTCCTGTTGATGGTCT
>NW_019472777.1:0-1563 GCF_002814215.2 Seriola lalandi dorsalis
CATTAATACAATTTTATATAATCGTTTCTTACTATGAAAATGAGCACTGGTTCAACAGTTTACTGTATGTATAACTTTTTTTTGCTCAATAAAACATATTTGATAAAATATAGGACACATGATTAAATGCTATCAGGTGGCATGGTGCTGTAGTGAAGGTTTCTTGGTTCAAACACCAGTTTGACCAGGTGTGTGAAGTTTGCATGTCCACCATAGCCCAAAGACATATAGTTAGATTAATTGGTGACCTCACCCTGCCATCATCCAATGTCAACTGGGATTGCCTCCAGCCCCCCTGCAACCCTCAAAGGATAAGTGGTATAGCGGATGGATGGATGGATGTTTCGAAAAGATAACATGAAAATCTATAAATATGTTTCACCATAATGAAATAACACAAAAAAGATCCAGTTTTCTCAGTTTGATTTGACTTTTATTGAAGCTTGGAGAGCACACATTAGATAAACCTGGGAAAACCCCACAAATAAATGAAACATTTAGTACCTTTGTGAATTTCAATGACAATATCAAATCAAAGATATATTCTCCACCCTCGTACCCAGTCTAAGAAATTAAGGCTCAGCTGAGCAAACTTTTCCTACCACAGTGTTATGCTGAAGTGTTATGTAGTTGGCTGTAACGATAGTAATATTAATCCAGATATCCATGCCAGTCCCACAAAACTAAATATGAATAAGCAAATAAATACATAGTGCATTTACGAATCGTGGATAAAGTACAAAATAATGCCAAATCACCAAAGAATTGAAGTCAGAGCAGAAGTACAATAAAAAGCAAGGAGAGTTTAAAACAACACAGATGAAACAGATTAAAGCTTTTACAGTCAAACCAAAAATGCATTTTCTTACATTTACTTATTCTTGCCCGACACCATTACACCAAACTCCTGGATGGAGATTTCTTTGTTTATGTACTGCTGAAGCTGGCGATTTGTGATGTGCCCAAGACGCAACGCATCATCAATGGAGAACTTTTTCCCTGATTTTCTGTCGTGAAGAACCGAGGATTCTCCTTTGGGACCCTTCACTGTGATCTCCTCCCAGTCACACTCCTGGCTCTGCAGGTTCACGAACATCTTCCAGTCGATCAGCCCTAGCTTGTACGCCTCCTCTGGTCGCATCTCCTTGCCTGTATCTGGATCGATGACGACGATAGATCGACGGAGATGGCTCTCCCTCTGCTCCCTCTTTATTCTCACTGCCGACAGGTTCTTTTGAAGCTTATCAATTTCCTCATCTTTTTGGATAGTTATGCCTCTGAGTCCTGCGAGTTCCCTCTGTAATGAATCAAGCCTCAACTCCAGGTTCTTTCCATCTTCCCTTGGTGCTGACTCAGTAATAATCCGAGTCTCTTTGCTGGTGATATCGATCTCAGACCGCAGTTTGCGGATCTCGTTCTGCATCCTTTGGTTTTCTTGCTGCAGACGGCTACTTTCATCACGGATGTAGTCCAGTTCTTTAGAAGACTTGGTGTTAGAGAACTCCATATCTGAGAGCCTGGAAGTGAGGATGGACAGCTCCTGGTCAAGTTCTCGTCTTCTCC
>NW_019472778.1:0-1563 GCF_002814215.2 Seriola lalandi dorsalis
AGATTACAGGACAACTTTATATGACAGTCCAAGCAGGTGGTGGTGATGTAATGGTGTTGGGAATATTTTCTTGGCTTGACTTTGAGCCATGTAATACCAATCAGTCATGGTTTGAATGCTAGTTGTGGCTGAGTACTGTTGCTGACCATGTGCTTCTCTTTTGTTGCCACAATTTACCATCTTCTAGTGGCTACTTCCAGCATGATAATGCACCATGTCACAAAGTAAAAGTCGTCTCAAACTGGTTTCATGAACATGACAATGAGTTCAGTGAACTTCAGTGGCCTCCCCAGACACCAGATCTGAATCCAATAGAACACCTTTGGGTTGTAGTAGAACAGGAGATTGGCAGCATGAATGTGTGGCATGATAAATCTGCATGTAGCAATCATGTCAACATGGAGCATAGTCTCAATGGAAAGTTTCTAACATCTTGTGTAATCCATGTCACAATGAACTGAGGCTGTTCTGAGCGCAAAGGGAGGACCCACCCAGTCCAGAAACAGGCCCATTATTGTGTGTCTATGAGTTGTTAACAGTCCCAAAAAAACATCTCAGATGGTTTCATTTAAATAACTGCTTGAGGCTCATAGAGGTGAAATTACACAATATTTCACAAAAAAACAAAACATAACATCCAATTATTAAAAAATCTGAGAAATGAACTATATTTCTGTAGCAGAACTTTGTGTTTTTCTTCTTTACTATCCCATTAATCATCTCACCTCAACCAGCTGCAAAAGTAAGTAAAATGTTGCACATTGATGATTCGGTATAAACAACCAGTTAATTTAATAAAACTATGTGGTCAGGGGTCCATTTTTCAGCATATTGAGTACTTTTACTTTTTACACTTACTGCACACCTGTAAGTTCATTTTGTGGTTAATGCTTCTGTACTTTAACTGAAGCTGTGTTTTGAATTCAGTGCTGCACTGGTACTTTTACTTAAGTCAAATATCTGAATAGTTCTTCCACCACTGCACAAACTAACTCACAGTATGTAACATTTCTGTCTTTTTGGAAATAATGCTAAAAATATATACAACCACACTTCATTAGCATGAAAAATATACAGTTCACTGTGGGAGAGTAATGTCATCTTGTCTCCTGCAGGTGGTAGTGTCACACTGGTATTTCAAAGGTTTTTACATCGTTCCAGTATCTGCCTCAAGCAATTCACTAACAACCTAACCACGGTCATCCCATTTCATTATGTGTTGTTGAAGGGTCATCTGCAGCTTGCTGCTCGGCTCACACCAGCAAACACACTACAGAGCCGCTGCCATTTATCACTGAGAGTACAGCAGTGTGATCAAGAGTAGAGAGAACCTGAACTTAAAGTTGAACCTGTGGTTAAGATGATTTATGTGCTGCAAGGGGCCCGTTCATCTTCATCAACCAGAGCCGCTTTTTTTCTGTGTCAAAACCCACCAAAAGTGCTTCTTAAAACGGTTGTGCTGCCTCCCTCTGAGAGGCTGAGCTCGCCTTCCTCTCTAAGAGCAGCTCACAGAGGGAAGTTCTTATGCCTTCAGTGCATCAAGTGACATACTGTCACCCTAAT
>NW_019472779.1:0-1699 GCF_002814215.2 Seriola lalandi dorsalis
TGGAAAAATACATCTCATTTTGACTTGCTTGATTCCAAATACTTCATTCTTTTAGGCTCTTTAAAAAAAAAAATGGCTGAACTCAAAAGACCATTTATTCTCTCTCCTACTACAGCAGTGCCAGTGTAAAGACCAGTGTGAACATTTAATCGCTAAAAATGTAAAATGAACTCATCTTGTCCAAGAAGTACATGTACAGTGCGATTATTCTGTATTTTACTTGAGGAAAGACTTCTCCTACTGACCTTAGCTTTCATGGTTTCTATAGTCACGCACTGTGACGTTCCCTGAAAGTTGTTTTTCCTCCCTCAGTCCTTCCTCTGAGGGCCGTGTCTGGCCTTGTTGTGTCAGATTGCTGCCCCCTCTAGGCGTCTGGTTACATCACTGACCGAAGCTGGATGGTGGCAGAACTGGAAATGTTATCAGCAGATAGAGAGTGAGGGAACGACAGCCCAGAGGAATTATTTCTGTGTTTGTGCCTGTGCACATGGATCCATGCCAAGTCTGAAGCTACAAAGGACAACACTTACAGCTTGTTGCTGCCCATGCCTCATCTCTTCCTCCATTTCTGATATTTTATTGCCCTTTCTCCTGCTGCATTTGTCTCCAGCAGTGATGGAGAATCTGATACTGTTAATTTAAAGCCAGGCACTACCACATTGTCATTTGTCAAGACTGAGTAGGAGGGATGTGTATGCTTCTGTTTACTGCAAACTATATGTTGGTGTGTGTACCTTTGTTGTTTTTCCTATATATATTGTCAGATAAGGGCTCAAAGGAGTTCCAAGAAAAATTTGAGGGGTCAAAAGGTGACTAACAGGACGAGTAAGATGTGAAAAATATTTCTGTTGCAAAAAATAATTTGTTTTTCTGACTTTTGTCAAGATTTTATTAGTATTTTTCATCCCCTCTTACCTCAATTCAACAAACCAATCTGAGAAGCAAAAATCAAATCACCTTTTGGTTGATCTGCACAGAACTTAAAGACACACTGCAACCTGCAACAAAGCCTCACAAGCCTTGCTTTGTTTAAGCGATCTAAAAAGGTTGGGGACTATTGCTGTAGAAAGTGTTCAGCCGTTCACCCATTAATAACACAAAAAAATGCCAGGTCTATTCTATTAAAGATCAGTATCAGAGATGTAAAGGTCACCAACACACTCCTGACATTGTTATCTGTGAGCGCTGGTGAGAGGTGATGTTCACACTGCAGTATGATCTGTTATGTGCAACGCAAGGTCAAGCTGATATCTGTGCATTTGTTGTGTGACATGATCATAATTGGAATGGAGAGGTTGCGACCTGGTGATGTTGCAGGTTCACACTTCACATCCTGACAAGGCAAATCACTTCTCTTATTGCAACATTGATGCTATTTAATATGTAATTTACTAAAGAACAGTATCTCTTACATCTTACTGACTCATCCACAAGGCTAAAGTTTCAAATAGATAAATAAAATGACAATATAAACATCTCCATTTTGCCCTTAACAAAAACAGTCTGAGAAAAGAATCTTACAAATCCTGTGAGAAATCTTCTATTTGTTCATCTCTGCAGAGTCGGTGTGCAACACTTGAAATGTTGTTCTTGTTCCCTTCACCGGGGGCTGAGGTCACTTTTGTGTCATTTTAATTGTGATCTTCATTTCAGTACTGAGAACTGTTGAATTGGATTTGACCTCTCTGGAATTTGCCAC
>NW_019472780.1:0-1562 GCF_002814215.2 Seriola lalandi dorsalis
GGATGAATATTGTCTTGCACGGCAAATGACTTTCTACACAGATTTACAAAAATCTGTTGATTTGAAATAAGCTGCTATAAATTGCATAACCACATTTTTGCTCACAAGTTTTATTTGGAAAATGGAAATGCAGCTTTTTTGGTCTCAGTGATTCATTAATTAATATCATTGGTGTTCCAGCCTGTCTCTTTTGGAGCCCAGAACTGTTTTCAATCTATTCTATTTTTGCTCCACATGACTGAGTTGTGGCGTTACACAATGTCCTCGGAGATGTTCCCTGTACGCAATGTCCATAGGCACAGAAGCTGAAGTGGAGACAGTGTGAGAGCAGGCACAAAGGCAGGTCAGGTTAATCCACTGATGTGCTTGAATGGAAGTGTTGAGTCGTTGCAGAAGAGAACTGCCTCGTCCAGCCACGATCTTCCACACAGGCTAACTGGAAATTTCTCTCTGCCTCACAGAGCTTGTCCATGTGGGAGAAAAGAAATGTTCACACCCAGTGGGCCTGTGTCCTTTTCGAGTGCTGTCTTGAACCCGTTCACGCTACGGAGCAGATCAGTGCTGACTGCCAAGCGAGAGTTTCCCACTTTGCTCTCCACAGTCCTGCAGGGTGGAAAGGGTTTATGATCTGCTTTAAAGTGACTTCGACTTCTGCCTGTAAGATGGAAATGTATGCGTTGTTTTCTCTTAAATGTTATGACCATGACATGTATTGACTGCTTGGACCTTACTTGTTCAGGAAAAAGAATTCATTCGTCCATGGTAGTATTGATCATATCGGTCTCCTGTGTACCAGAGGAGTCAAGCATTTAAAGTCTCAAGGTTCATCCTTGTATCCATCAATGATCAGACTTGTTATCTTTCTCTGTGTTTAGCTGTAAATGTAACACTTAACCAGGTATCACACACACAAACACACAAAACTGAGGAGAGATCAGGGACGGTGGCTCGTCTGGATCAGTCAATGGTGTTGTTCTGAGACCATATGAGCTATTTGCCTTTAAATGCCAATGACGAAGCGCTATAGAGGCTGCAACCTTGAACAGTCATGTTATTCCATCAGTAAGATGCTGCTGTGAGTGTACAGCTTAATCCTGGTCCACTGTTGTGTGCAACCGTTGAGATCTGCAGCTCATTTGTTCACTCTTCATTTTAGAGGCTATACTGGAGTTACGTGCGTCCCAATCTTTCACCACAGTTTACTTTAAAGTTGTAATTGTGTCTCAGTGGAAATGAAAACACCAATCACCCCTGTTATATATTGATTTTTTTTATACCTAGGTTGAGTTGTGCATATTTGCCAAGTAGTTGTTATGCGTCTGATTTCCTTGATCTTCATTATCTGTTGATTTGATTCTTGGTGGAGCCATTAGTGGCTATTGAGTCATTTATTTTAAAGCCTCAAGTAGCTCTTCCTGCAGCTCTTCTAAACAAGTCAGCCATGTGTGAAAAGGCTTTCTTTACCTCAAAGGAGTCAGTCAGGCATTTATTAAGGGCTGTTTCACAGATCAGCAACATCTTGAGGAGAATCCCAAATATGTTTAACACACACACACACACAC
>NW_019472781.1:0-1699 GCF_002814215.2 Seriola lalandi dorsalis
GGTTAATCCTTGAATGGTAGAGCAGCTCCAGTTTATAAGCTTCACAAATTCAGCCGATTGTTAGATCATATTATGTGAACACAACAGATTAAAATGATTTGATATGTCATGGATGCAAATTTTCATCCTGGGAACTTCTCTTCTCTTCTCTTCTCTTCTCTTCTCTTCTCTTCTCTTCTCTTCTCTTCTCTTCTCTTCTCTTCTCTTCTCTTCTCAGAGACAAAATGTCTTCCATAATCTCTTGTCCTCAGTTCTTTATCTATGTACCTTCTGCTGTTACAGTGGTGAACAATCAACAGACATTTTTCTATTAATACGCTGTGTTTTTTCACACCAGGGTTGATTGGAGAACATCCAAACTCACAGCATTATTTCTTTTGACTGGGTGCCACTGTATACATGTTTGCAGGGGGTGATTTGTTCAAAAGAATAGTGGCTGATACTAATGATGTTCATTTGGTTATGTTGTACCCAAAATCTGTCACCAGTGGGTGCATAAAAATGGACAAACTGATTTTTTTGCAAACATGTTCTTTGATCATGTTGCAGTTCTGCAGAGAGACGACCAACGGCTTTTTTGCATGTGTATTTCACTTCAGAGTCTAAACTAGCAAATGTTTACTTCATGATATAAGCAACAACATGATAGTATCTGAAAAGTGCAGGAAATACTGGACGCACACAACTAAGCTGATCAAGGAACATATTTTGCTGAGGCGTGATAATGAGGGAAGAAATTCCCCTTTATCCCTTTCAAATCACCCCTTTCATGTTGTGTACCTGTCTATATGTGTGTTATGTGTGTGTGTATAATCCATTTTGTTTTCTGTGTTCCAGAAATAGGATCTCCAAATCCAAGTTCAGGTTAGTAGATGTTGTTTACCATAGTCTTTAAACTCACCTGCTCTGTCTCTTCTGATGTGGCATTTGTGCCGTCACTGGATGTGTGTTTATTTGTGTGCAGGTGTGTTTGTGGAAAACACAGACAGACAGACATTGTGACATTTTCATATACCTCTTAGCCAAAAATAAAACGAATAAGCGTCACTCTCAACATTTTTAACCGTTACTTTAAAGACAATTGGTCATTCTCAAAACAGTGACGTGTATTGTCCACTAAAAGATCAGAAAAAATAATGCGTTACCTGTGAAGATGTACTTTCATTCTGCACATTTTATTAACCAAGTGCTGTAAAACTGGTTGTTCTGAAAGGTCAGTGAAGATGTTATCCCAACTAACAATTACAGACATATTAGACATGACACGTCTTTGACTGTAAGAATGCATGTCCGCTGGTGTTGTGTTGTGAGTCGTGTCTCATGTAACATTCAGTGTGTGCATCATGGCAGAAGCCGCTGTGTGCCATAACTGACTCCAAGCAGCTCTCACACAATGAAACAGAAGACTGGTGAAACATGAATGATGTACAGGCAGAGAGGGAGAAGACTTCCTCCTGAGCTGTGTTGATTTGTTTAATAAAGATGCCTGGCAATTATAGTACATGACAAATCTCCTTACAGCTACATTATGTCTGGTGTTGTGGACAAAAGGGTCAAGTACAAATAATGGATAGACACCCACATAAATACAGAGAGATACCTGACAAGCGCAGCTGTGGTTTGGATTTATTTAGCTCATTTAAACAGAAGATGATAAATACATTAATTACCTAATTTACCAATGTCTACCTCTGCAGTA
>NW_019472782.1:0-1825 GCF_002814215.2 Seriola lalandi dorsalis
CCTCTTAATCCTCTTCACCTGCTTCCGCCGCCGGGGCCTGTACTTGTAGTTGGGGTGATCCTGCATGTGCTGAACCCGCAGCCGCTCGGCCTCCTCCACAAAGGGTTGCTTTTCTGTGACAGGAAGGGCTTTCCACGATTTCCCTGCAGGTCAAGAGGAGAGTGCACATCAATGATATGTCAGCAGATATACTGTGCACAGCCTGGTGATGCACACAAAAATAGCATGTGGCCATTTTAGGGGGCAGGGACAGGTTTTTGAGGTTACATCTGAAGCTTAACTCAGACACAGTAACTTTTCACCTGCTGCCTAAACAATCATCCACTGAGAATGAACCATTTACGGATGTTTGAGTAGAATGAGAATAAAATCCATGAAACGTTAAAGTAAAAAAAACAAGCCACGAAGATTCAGAAACAGTTTGGGAAAAATAATGTGACTCTACAATTAACAGTATAGATCCACAGAGCACAGAGCAAGCAACACAAGTGTGATTAAATACAATATAAAATGACTTACCCAGCATTTTGCTCAGCTCGGCGTTATGCAGGTCGGGGTTTTGCTGCGCCAGCCTCTTGCGCTCATCCTTCGCCCAGACCATGAACGCGTTCATGGGCCGTCGGATCCGCGGTTCGCTCTTCCCGCGACTCTGGCTGCCGGAGCCGGACGCGCACGGCTCGCTTTTCACTTTGGTGTCCCCGAGAGGACTGAGAGGGTCGGCCCACTGGCAGTGTCCCATTCCAGGCATCATGACTGACATCGCACACCTTGCCTGGATCTGATCGTCGCTGGCGTAACCCGCATCGGGACTGCTCATCTCTGTCCAGCTGGGAGGTTTGGAGAGCCACCGGACAGCTCACAGAGGCGACAACAGTCTGTGCTGAAACCAAGACTACGGAAAGATTAAAAAAATAATAATAAAAAAAACTTATCAAAACAAGCTCAAGTGTTTCTGGCTTTCTGGCGGGAATGAAAAAGAATGAATCGCATCCATTAGTCTCTTCCAGGAGCTGCGTGGACTGAACGGTACCGACTACTCAGCGTTGAATGTGAAGGTTGGTGAGCTATAAACTCACAGGCAGCCAATCACCATGTGGGGGGAGTGCCCACTACGACAAAGGTGTAAAAAAGTTGAGAGTACCCCGCCTCCGACCCTTGTTTGGAGTGCTGAGACCCTCAGAGGAAAGACATTGTGAAATTTCATAGATGGAAAACTCTTAATAGTAGCCTAAGGATATAGAGTCATGAGCACACACATAGTTTTTCAGTGAGTATATAAAGACCAGATTATAAGTAGGATTTAATGCAACGTTTTCCACATTGGCAGTGTGTATAAATTTCCCTGCTTCTGGAGAGCAAAGAGGTGAAACTGATTATCTCTAATCCACAATAACGTTTATTTGGACAGCCACATCCCCAAGCACTGGTCCAGTTTAAATTCTCACTCCTGTATTAGACTGTGAGGGATGCCCAGACACCAATACACTCAATCACCGGTGTGTGTGTGTGTGTGTGTGTGTGTGTGTGTGTGTGTGTGTGTGTGTGTGTGTGTGTGTGTGTATTGGGCGGTTAACTGTGTTAAAATCTCGAGTATCAGGTTTTTACGCGTGGAGTCAATGGCTCCCTCATTCGCGACTTTTACGCACGGTCGTCTCCTTGATGGAGACTTTTCTTTGATTGAAGCCTAATGAGACAAAAGGCGTTAATTGGGGATTTGAATCTTCTTAAAGGGAGAAATCGACAAGAGTGGAGAAAGCTTAAATAAACAACCATCCTATAGTTTTTGTTTTGTTTTTTATGATAATGATGATGAGGCCTCTGACAC
>NW_019472783.1:0-1560 GCF_002814215.2 Seriola lalandi dorsalis
GCCACCACTGGGAAGGCAAAAAAAAATCCTCGAGATATTGGCCAAAGACTGTCATCCTAACTTATAACAGTCCCGTCTCAGTATGATACAGTCAGTAACAGTAATACAGTTCATTTTTTAAATTTCCATTCACTTTCCAGACATGTTTTACCTTGAGTTTAAGTGATTCTGTGTCATATGGACTTGGCACATAGGCTGTATGGACTCTAGCTCTGCCACAGAACTGTCTGCTGTACAACAGATCGTCCTCCAGCCTCAGACTGCCTCTGTTACTGGAGCAGTCTGACCCACTGGCGACTCCACCTGGGGAACAGCACACAAAGAAAAGGGCTCAATATTAGAATTCTACTGCTTTCTGATTGTCCATATGTCAGTAAAAAGATACACAGAGATAAGATAAGATAGGATGGAGGAGTCTGTCAATGGTTAGTGCAAATTAGTGCATCCAAACTGGAGTAACAGGGGTGTAGGGGGAGGGGTGTAAAAACAAGGGTTGCATAATTCATCAGGTTGTGGTGTGGGGAGTACACTTGGTTCTATGCTTACTTGAGGAGCTTTGTCCACTGTAGAGACTTTCCAGAGAGTTATTGGACCGCCTGAGCCCTTTAGTAAATGGCCGCCCTCCACCAGTCTCCCTCTTTGATGCTACGTTACTCTGTGTGTCCCCCTTCTGCACAGTAAAAACATCAAGTCACATTTTATTCTCTCATATGTTTTCTGTTCCCTGTCAGTGATTATCTTCCACTACAGGCAAACAAAAGAGAAACCTAACCAACCAGAAAGCTGAGTCAGAGCCCTGAGCTGCTGTGTTTGATTCCTCATGTGACGGAACAGCTCAGTATCCCAGTTTATGCTGTGACACGCTGTTCCTCTGGCAAAACACTTAATCCTGCAAGAGTTCCCTTGCTTTTTATAGCTGAGACTTTGTAGGTGTGTGGTGAGCATAATCCACAACTACCTGTGTTCAGCTTTGAACTTTCTGTTCTTGTACACGGATTTGCAGACCATGGACTACATTTAGCATCAGTCCCCCTAAGTGGAGTGTCTGTGTATGTATGCAGAAGTCTATGATTTTGAATGGCATGCACATATGCAGATAAAAAATGTGATATGTTTTGATTGGTTTCTGAAGTTGTGTATGTATGTATACTGTACATTAATTCATGCATGAAATCATCATAAATTACATGTTAGTTATGCATTTGTTGAGTGTATGTTTTGTACCATTATTACAAAGTGTTTCAAAATTCTGATTCTGAATCGCATCAGCTGTTAGATGTTAAAACTGTCGCCATAACAAGACACTTCCTGATCCACATATCCACATACTGCATCAGGCTGTAACTGTAGCTGGTTCCTCTTGAGTGTTCAGGCAGTTTGACTATTTTGTTGTTGTTGTTGTTTTGTTTTGTTTTTTTGGCATTTTGCCTCTGTGTGACAGTTGACACTCTAGAGAGAGAGAGAGAGAGAGTAACAAGAGAGAGGGGTGTGGCATGCAACAAAGGTCCCCCGGCTGGGTATCCAACCATGAACGTTGCAGATGTGTGAGTTGCACCATTA
>NW_019472784.1:0-1560 GCF_002814215.2 Seriola lalandi dorsalis
CTGCATTGAACCATCCAAATAAAAGGAGGATTATTAGAGGGGTTAGGCGGATATGAAATGGAAACTGGAAAAAGGGAGTCTTCTGCCATCTACTGGTAGATCAGAATATAGTCCATCATCATGATCATGCACCATATCACTGTCCATGCTAAGATGTCTGAATAATGTTAATAGTATCCAACCATCCATTAGCTATACTGTTTATCCTTTTGAGGGTCTGGGGTCCTATGCTCTTAAATCAAACGCTGAAACAACTATAATTTGTCTTACCCTCATTAATTTTGTTGTACAGAAAAGAGGTAGCTGTCATTCTACAGTATATATATAATTCTATTATATAATTGCCTCTCTCTGAAATGTAGGAAAGAATGACTCATTATTTATATGTAATTATTTACTAAAAGCCAAGTAGATCATTGCTGTGACTTCTTTCAAATATTTTCTAAAACTGAGTTGATTGATGCAACAGAAAGATGAACAAAAGTGGTACATTTAATCAGTAATAAAGATCAATAATACCACAATGAAACAAAGATAATTTACAGTAAAGTATTGTACACTACTCCACCACTTCACATGTATCCAGTCAAACATATAAATAACCCTGTAGTTAGATACAGGCCTACACAAAAATGTGTGTATTTTCCGCATGCACATACAAAACATAAAACATGCAACTTCTCAAGACTTAAATATGTATTTGTAGTATATGGAGGTGGTGTGGCAGTAGTTCTCAGGAGCAGTATGCTGTAAAATAATAAGGAATGCATGCATTGTGGAATTTCATAAAGATTATATTCTTCCATCCTGAATATGATAAAGTAACAATGGCACAAATTGCACACATAATTTTAGTTTTATTGTGTGAACTACATTTGTGCCACATTTTTAGTCTGGGCATTTAAGCAGTGCTCGTCAAGCCTTGCTGATACAGCTTAACATTAAAGGTGGAGCAAAGCTATCACTCTGTTTCAACAAAAATAGACCATGATAGATATCAAACTCTTATCTGCAGTGGAAAATAGTGAAGAGACAGCAGATGTCCTCGTATTAGCCAGCATGACTGTAAAGTCACTGGGCTTCTTCAGTTCCACTTTCTGTTTTTAGGGTCACCGAGCTGTTGTTGCTCCTTTTGTGTGCTAGAAAACAAATTCTTCTACTTTAGCACATGAACCCTGAAAGCTGAAAGCAACAATCTTGATGTCAATTTTTTCTTTTTCTACATAACTAGTATAATTCAAAAAAATCCACATAGTGACTTTAAAATCTTAAGTCATTGATGTCATGTCGTAAAAAGCAATAGCATTTGGAGATGCTGGTGCTTCTGGAAAGTTTAAAACTGTTTTTGCCATAGTGGCAAAACATTTTTCTTTGACTTATTACTTCCAGATAACGTGCTAATGTCTCGGTGTTTCAAGCATCAAACATAAACAATATAAATTCTTAAACCTTAGATATCCTTTTGTAGTATATCTGTGCAGTAATTCTCACTAGCGCACATGCACACGCACACACACACACACACACACACTCACTGCATCAATTTTGTTGACAAATTTT
>NW_019472785.1:0-1699 GCF_002814215.2 Seriola lalandi dorsalis
GTACAAGATGCATTCAATTAGGGTAAGTTCATCAAGATCAAGTGTGCCATGTGTGCATGCAGCTGCTGTGTTACCTTAACTGAGCAGATTATGTTTTTAGTTGAATATGTTTGCATATGTTTATGTGTCTGTAGGCAGGATGTTGAAAACGTATCTTAACAGATTTAAGCTCAATCTTATGAAACAGATATGGGGCACTAGGGATGCCAAATTCAGACAAACCACCACTTAGGTCCAGACTGAAATATCTCAATTACAAAAAATACTGGATGGATTGCCAAGAAAATGTGTACAGACATCAGAGGATGAATCCTATTGAATTTGGTGATACCTCTAGTGTATCCACAAGGTTAACGGTTTTGGTTGCTGAATTGTCAGGGAATTTGGTACAGAAATTCATGTCCCCCTCATTGTTATTATATGTAGTTTGGTGCACATCTGGAGCTGGAGGCAGATTAAATGTTTCTAAACATTTTCAATTATTAGAAAGAGGATTGTACACTATCTGAGAGCTTCCTAGTCTGTGCGCTCTGTCTTGTATATTTCCGATGATATGCATGTGTTATAGTGCACACTTGTGTTAGTATGAGTGTACTGTACTTCTGCTTTCATGCATGTGTGCTCTTCGCCTGCAGGTAAACTCAGCTATCGTTACTCATCTTCGCCCTGCTGTCTCAACCGAATGTCACGTTTTCTGTGAATCACATTTTCCTCTGCTCCATTCATGCAGATGTTATTCTCCTTGAACCATACAGTTACAGTACACATCCAGGCAGAGACAGAGAGAGGAGGAGGAAGAGGAAAATAGAGAATTAGTGAGTCATGGTTCCTGTGGAGGTGAACACAGAAAGCCTCTGTCACCAGGATACCAGTGATGGGCAATAGCCCTTCCTGGGTCCACTAAGCCAGGGTTTCCCAACCTTTGTCTTGATGTGCCCCGACGGCCCTATCAAATGAGCTCATTGGCACCATATGTCATGTTTCATGGGCCTGGATGTTTCTATTTCTACATCCATTAACTTAAGCTAATTATCCCAACTGGTTATCCTACCTTTAGTTAACTATTCAGCCATTTTTGTTAGCTAATTATTTTCAATAAACAGCATGTTTTGCATGGATCTGGCCACAATGGCAACGATGAAACATGGAGGTGGGAATGTGCAGATATGGGGCTAAATGAGTGCAAAAGGTGCTGTGGAGATGGCATTTATAAATTGCGCTCTGAATGAAGGTTTGTATATACCCAAATCCTGAATGAAAAGATGACTCCCAGACTCAAAAATCTTGGCAGGAGAGGAATTTTCCAACATGACTGATCTCAAACAGGCTGCAAAAATCATGCAAGAGTTTTTCTGAAGAAGAAAAAAGTGAAGGCTATAACCTGGCCAAGTTTGTGCCCTAACTTGAATCCAACAGAACCTTTGGAGTATTTAAAGTGGAAGGTAGAGCAAACAAAACCCCTCCAGCAAAGAGCAGCTGAAAAGAATCGGCTGCGAGCGATGGCATAACATCTCTCCACAGATTTGTGTAGCATGCATGAATGTATCCATGAATGTAAAAATAAAGGCAGATATACAAAATATATATACAACTTTAATTCTTTATCCATTAGGCTACTTTAAGCTAACCATTTCAATCGTTTATTAATTACGTTTACCTAAAATTTTTTAAATAAACTATATTGGTTTAGCTAACTATT
>NW_019472786.1:0-1699 GCF_002814215.2 Seriola lalandi dorsalis
ATCTTATGTGAGATAATTCTTCTGCATATCTATCATGTCTGCATTTATTTTTGTCTAAAAAATGCATGAACACTAGTATAGTAACCTCTATATCAATATTAACTTAATATTAAAGCAACATTTAAGTAGGTAATAGATTCAAGGCCATTAAGTTAAGTTGGTAACAACTTCCTTTTCCCCAGGTTGGCTATTTGTGCTATTGGCCAAACCATACTGCAATACATTGTCTCGCTGCTTTGTGTTGGTAAAATCTCTCCATGGACAGTTTACTATTGGATATTTTTCGATGCTTTAAATTTGGAGGGTGTGTGAACAGACTAAGGCTGCACTTTGAGGCACAGTATGTGGATTGGACTGTCTTTCACCGGCAAGATTTCAGTGTCTTTAGGTTTTACTCTAGTCCCTGTAACCACATTGGTGGGCCAGCCTGTGATATGTGAAGCAACACTTAAACATGTTCAAATAACAAAAAAAAGCTGCTTATAAATTACAATGGAAACATTTTTCTTTCAATCCAAGATCCAGAGTTACGGCGGGGTACGGTCGTTGGCATTGATCTGCTGAACATACCTCCTCTGGAAGGTGCCCACTTCCTGTCCAGTCACGATGTCACCGACCCCGCCACACACGCCAAGCTGCTGGAGCTGCTCCCCAACGGACAGGCTCATGTCATCCTGAGCGACATGGCGCCAAACGCCAGCGGTTTTCGAGAGATGGACCACGAGAAACTCATCGTGATGTGTTTGTCTTTGATAGACTTGGCTGAGAGGATTTTACAGCCGGGGGGATCTCTGGTTTGTAAGTACTGGGACGGGATCCTGGTTCAGAAACTCCAGGGGAAGCTCTCGAGCGTGTTCGGCAGTGTTCGGACTTTAAAGCCAAACGCTAGCAGGAAGGATTCGTCTGAGAGATATTTCCTTGCTAGAATGTACAGAAAGCCAGTGAGATGATGGTAGCTGTCTTTTATTTCCCTTGTGTGTATCCTAAAATGAAATTTGAATATTCTGTTGAGATTCACAAAAAGTGCCCCACTGTGTTTTTGATCAGTCTGATCTTGAGGATGAGGCCTCACTTAATACCTTTGATCAAAAGGTGGCACTGTTGAGGCATCGGTGAAGGCTCGCGGCTCCAGGCAAAGGCACATCAAATGCTGCTGGTGTTGATTTTCATCCCAGCAAACTTAACACAGTAGCATCAGTGAATCAGTAATATGTAAGCCTATGCAAGAATCATCGGTGTGATATTCCTCAAGAGCCCGATGCTGTGTTTTCTCTGAAGTTATTGTTTGCCCCACAGTGTTTGTTCTACACACTCAGTTTGCTATTTGCTTTGTTACAGAAAGTCATTTACCAGTGCTGCTTATGCTAATAATTTGCACTGCCAGCCATGTAGAAATATGTAATCATTCTCTCATTCAGAGTTTATGAAGGGAAAACCTAATACATAAGAGTCACATACAGCATGACTAATGGGAAGTGGGATGATGCTGGAGCTTGGCACGCTGCGAGTGTTGCTGGGCTCTGCTCTCTGACAGTGGAGAGATGGCCATTTCCTGGGAAAATATTTTCAGGCCAGTAGACAGATTTTAAGATTCTTCTTTAAATCACTGTGCTGAACACTTTGGAGAAGGGCTATTTATTTTGTTTGTGTCTGCGATTCTGTTCTGTTGTGAGTTTGGAACCACTGCTAATGAAATAAA
>NW_019472787.1:0-3030 GCF_002814215.2 Seriola lalandi dorsalis
ACAGTTGTAAATAAAAGTAGTTTCCTCATCAGATAACTTTCCCCCACAAGTTGGAAAGGTTCTGCAACCCATAAAATATAAATGAAATAAATGAATCACTCAATTTCAATAAACAGGAGAAAAAGCTGCAAATGAAATTACATCACAATATACAGATGTATATGTTTGTATATCTTAGTATAAATAGCAAAGGAAACGTAGTACTGACAACCTCCTTAAGTTTTACACCTACAGGGAGTGATTCAGAAATGGTCTCAGGAAAAAACATGGCTCTGAAAACTCACCTGGCAATAGTAATAACCACCCCCAGCACAGTGATAGCAGTCAGAATGTGCTGCACTGTCAGAACGTCTTCATCATAGACTGTCAGTGCAATGAGAACAGCCAATACTGAGCCTGAGAAGAAGGCAAAGTTCTTTGCAAGCACAGTCAGCAGTGGTGATGTAAAGGAATTCATGTATTTGGAAGTGGGCTTGTAGCCACGACCTAGACGTCCATGCAGCTCATGGTCCAGCTCATTGAAGTGACGCAGGTATAGGCGACCATACAGGGACCAGCGCCGTGCACCCAGGCTTCCAGGTTCTCTGCGGATCACTTCTGTATAGCTGAAGAAAGCGTACAGCACCTGCCACACCAGGATGAATGGGCACAGCAGCAAATTGGCCAAACCCATTAGCAGGATGACTCTGCTAAGCTGCTGGGCAAGCTCTAGGCGGTTCCCATTCCGCTTGTACTTGGGGTGCAGGTTCCATTTATTCTGAAACAGAGAGCCAGGACCCCAGAAGAGGATGAGCTCAAAGTTGTACTTGAGGCCCTGGGTGAGGAACACCACATTGCCCAGCAGGGGGAGCTGCAGCTGCACTGGCAGCAGTGATTTGTTTATCATGGCCACCATGTAGTTCTTGAATCGCAGGATGCGGTGATAGATGTCAAGTTCTGTCAGCTCTTTCTTGTGTATGCACATTTGCTGTTCTCGCTGCAGGCTGATGAGCCGGTCCTGAACTTCCTGCCATGTGAAGTTGCATAGTTCATCCTGGTATAAAGAGACACAGAGCAAAAAGTAAACTGTCAATGCATGACACCACAACTCAAATCAGTGGCATCATCATATCTCTTCTTACAATAAGTGCAAGACACTTGTAACGAGATGGATTTGGATGACCATTTTCTGCAGCACTTTTGGTACAGGTCTCCAGGTGTAGCACTTACCATTCTGATCTTCAGTGCTTTGATGTAGAACTGCCTGATCTCCCAGTAGCTCAGAAAATTGCAAAAGACTTTAACAAGTCGATAGATCCAGAAGATGGCTGCCATGATGAGAAGAAATATAATCCAGCTGTTCTCTTGAATCCTGAATGGAAGCAGAGGAAGTAGAAGCATCGCAAATAAAGCTTATAAAGTTTATTAGAAAAAACAAGTCTTGACCACTTGTTTTTTCATGAGGCCTATTTGGGTATCAGAATTACTGAAAAATGTTTGAAGTAGATATGCAACAGCAAAAATATGACATGCCCACCTCTGTTATGGCTGAACTTTATTTAGTATGCAATTTAAAATATGATAAACAGTTGAGAAACTGTTGCTCTCAGTGTATATTGTAATCTATTAAACTGGCACTGAGCTCCTGTTTACAGGTTTTGGGTGAGGTGGCCTGCTTACTTCACTCTATAATTAAGGAAGGTTCCAAGTATCCCGTATCAAAACACAGAACATGCTGAGCATCAGTAATTTGTTCTTACAAACACACATTAGCCCTCACCTGATTGATGCTCTTTTAAGTAATTTCTATATCATTTCATATAGGATTCATTTTCAGACATATTAAAAAAACATGAAATGTTCCCAAGTATCAAGTATCTGGTTTTAAAAGGGAAACTAGAGATGGGGTATGAGGACAGAGAGACTCCAAACTGTTGGACAAGCTGTTCCCAAATTAGAATTCCAAGCTGTTGTACGTCATTGACTTTGATATTTGACTTCTGAGACACAGTCAGAATGAGGAAGAAATTGATGATGAGAGGGCTATGAGCTAGTTCGAGAAAACAAGCAGAGGCAAGGCTACGTCTTAGGGAAAAAAATATGACAACACAGGGCTGGAGGGGGAGGTCATGTGGTTGTCAGCTTGCTGGCACAGCCAAGTTGTCAGTAGCTCGACTGGAGTGAAGCTATCAATTACACTGCCCTGTTCCCTAAAGCCAGTGTGAACACATGTTGCAATTCGAAGCTACCAATCTCAGGTTGAAATAAACAACAAAATTTCATAGAAACTGACATCACCTGTTCTTGAAATGAAATAGACTTAAAAACAACATTTCAATCCAATAAAAACAGAAAAAAACAGAAATTCAAACCTTGTTTCATTTTGAACTGTTTTAAATCAGTGGCAAATGTTAATGCTAGCTGTCCTGGTATTCTGTTATTACCACTGGTATTAAAACTATTTCCAAGATGAATAAGTTTAATTTGACAGATGTTTAAAAAAAAATACTGCACAATTAAAAATGCAAATGTTTGATGTGTTAAAGGTTGCTTCTTTTATGTCTAAAGAATAAAATCAAGCAATGGATACTCAGGTCAGCACATAGATGGTTGAGTGTTCATCTCATACAAGTTGATTATAAGAGCATGTCTTCTTAAATCACAGCTAACAGTGCTGACAGTTAATAAGAGTTAAAAGAGTCATTGTTTAGCATTACAAATACAAGAGAGTGCTCTTCATTTTCTAGGGTAAACCAAGAAACCCACAGGGTACAACTAAATAGGCTACTGTTCCATATTCCTACTCTGTGAATGTGACTGTATCTTGCTGTCTGAAGCTACATCTCACACAATCCAATAAGAAATTAAGTCTGAAAGTCTAATTACAACTGTATTAAGCCAGACAACTTAAATCCCTCTAAAGGCCTGCCTCCAAAAGGGTTCTTATAATATCCAAGACTTTGTGTGCTTCAGAACAAAGTATCTAATCAAACTGGCTGAAATGTGAGGACAAGCACATCAGACATAATTTTATGTGACTGTATAGCTTTT
>NW_019472788.1:0-1557 GCF_002814215.2 Seriola lalandi dorsalis
CACGTGGTGAGAGGGGCCAGAAAGGTGACATGGGCCCCTCCGGTAAAGATGGACTCCCAGGACCTTCAGGGCCTCCAGGGATCATGGGTCAGGCAGGGCTACCGGGCATCATTGGGCCAACAGGACCAAGGGGAAAACCAGGGCCAGCAGGGCCACCTGGACCACCAGGAACCCCTGGACCTCCAGGGTTGCCGTACCCCCAATACCGACTCAACACCCAGCAGCAGACCGTGACGCCTGCTGCTGAGTCCAAGAGGCAGTAGAGAGATGGACAGAAACAAAGACTAGAGGTGACATGTCCAGTACAAAGACACTAAAGAATCTGATATGAACTGATGTAATGTCATCCATTGTGACTGGAGACGCAATAATCCATTTGTATGGGATTGTCTAAGACAATGGATAACTTTATGAAGAAATGCTACAAATTGAACTGGAGATGGGGTTTGAAAGGAGGCATTCCCCTGATGAAATAACATGGCCACAAGAAATGAACCAAGAACTGATGCCGCAGACTATATTACAGACTATTATATTGTTGTGGCCTTCATACAACACATGGATCTCATACTGTAACTAATGTTGATAGGTCTTTTCTTGTATAAGACCCAAATACAACAGACCTTCCCCTCTGTTAGTCCATATACAAATAACAAGTACAGAATAAGTTTTTACCAGAAAAAAAAAACTTACCCTAGATGATTAGGGTTAATAGGAATAAAAACAAATCCACTATTGAGTTTAAAGTCTTGCCTAGTTGAATGTACTGGAAGTAAAGAATGTGTTTGAGGTTGTTGTCAAGCCACCAAAACCTAATGGGGTATAACAGGGGTTGTTAACCACAGATTTGGACTAAAGTGGTGTTTTCCCATGCAAACTACTCTAAAGTTGACATTCCCATACACTGCTATATGGGCATAGAAAGAAATTTACACATTGACACATCCTTTTCTGGTGAATAGCACTTTATATATTCTTAAAGTGTAAAAATTTAAGGTCACTTTGCTTATATTTTGGTTATTCAGAGCAGGTACTCTGAAGACTTTGTTCATGTACTGGGCAAAACTGTAATTTTATGATCTGTGTTTGACCAAGTAAAGTAGCAGAATGGAGTATGGAGCCGGAGCCGGGAGGTGCTAAGCCTAGTTTAGCATAAAGACTGGAAGCAGAGGGAGACAGCTGGCCCTGACTCTGCCTAAATCTCACTACTTTACATGTTGTGTTGAATTTGTTTCATCTGTACATAAACATAAATGTACATTATAGAGAACCAGGCTATCTGTTTCCCTCTGCTTCCAGTATTTATGCTAAGCTAAGCTAATCGCTACTCTAATGTCGGTGAATAAAGTACTAGCTTTGTACTTTATTCACCGACATTAGAGAGGTATCAATCTTTGCAACTTCACAAAATGTTAAACTATTCCTTTAACTGGTGTGAATGCTAGAGGGTTAATGTCACTTATTCAACACATAAAAAACCATGTTGGTACCAAAGTAGCAGTCAATCAATTTGTTTTCCTGCAGCCAAAATGTTGGGGTTGTTTTGATTTTTTTTTT
>NW_019472789.1:0-1557 GCF_002814215.2 Seriola lalandi dorsalis
GTGTTGGGTACATCCCCTGCATTCTGATATCAGAAAGTGAAGGGGGTGGGTGGTTTTGGAGCATATTGACACCTTAACTACTGCTAGAAAAAGCTGGTATATTGGCTGTCAACTCTTTATTTTATTTCATTATTATTTCATTCAGTCATTGCTATAGTATTTGCATCCAAATTCTTACACAGGCACAACACCAACTTTCTTAATATCAACTCCGCCTGGCCATTATGAGCCTCAAAATGTTGTGCACAAGCTGTTAGAAGATTGTATAACATGTACAGCTCTATAACATATCAGAAAATATCTGGATGATAACTGTTTCTTTATCTCTCTGTCTCTCTGCATTCCTTCCACTCTCACCCACAAATCCCTGACTCCCACCCACCTGTCTTTTCTGTCTTTCAGGACATTGCTGCGTTTGAAAATGCAATCGAGATGGAACAATTAGAGGAGTTTCTCAAACTCTAAAAGGAATGGTGACCAGCTACGCAACACTCAACCACATCACCATGTTTACTGCAATCTCTACATATCTAGTAAAACAGACAACAGATTAATAGTAGTATAAAGATATATGTAAATTAATATTTTCTGTTTCCTTTTGTTTTATTTGATGAAGACAGGTGCCTTATTTGTATTTGATGACTAATGCCAAAACCTTAAGGAAATGTAAATTTGACCGAGGTGTAAGTGCTTTTCCAGCCCTCTTTTCAGAATTGAGAGAGTTGCACATCTGAACAATTTGTAGACAATTTGTAAAAAAATCTTAAATAAAAAACTGTTTGATTGTTGAAACATTGTTTGAAACCTGCCTCTCGCACTCAGCAACATGAGTTTCTTCTCATTTCTTGAGAAAGCCTGGTTCAAAGTGGTGTCTATGTACAGGTTTATCAGTGAGAAAGTCAAAGAAACTTTAACAACTAAGGGTAATCAGAGAGCGCAGTCCTCTGCCAAGGCCAATGTCAAACAACATACCAGACTTAAGAGAAAAAAAATCTAATTCACAGTAAATGATCTGGATCTGCCCCAAAATTTAACGGGTTCTTCCGTGGCTCATGCACCATCCCTCCATCAAGGTCGGTGCAAATCGGTTCAGTGCTTTTTGCGTAATCCTGCTGACAAACAAACACACATGGAAATGTGAACATAATCACTAAGATACAATGACTTCAGTAATTTAAAGTGTCAAGCTTAACAGGAAGCTTCAATAGCTCATCAGTGAAAAACATCAGTGCTGCAATGCATCAGCTTTACACTTAGATCTGAAAGAGTTTCACCAAACCTACACCCAGCAACACTCATGGTCTAACCATAGTTGCCACTATACTGAATGAAATAGTGACAGAGCAACTGTAGGAACACTATAGAATAAAATGTCAAACAGAATAATTTGAGTAACATTGCAGAACTACGCAGAAACAGACACTATTATCCTAACCTGTTGTCCTGGTGCTTGCTAGTAGGCTTTCACTTCACATACTGTGACAGCACAATATTAAGTAATTATTTAGTACTTTAAAAAGCACTGTATCAAAGACTACTTTATACTACACAAACTAC
>NW_019472790.1:0-1557 GCF_002814215.2 Seriola lalandi dorsalis
CAGTTTGGAGGAGACTTTTAGGAGCTAGAACCCTTTTAAAAAAGCACTTACAGATTTTTTTGTCTTCTGTTTTTGTGTATATAACAATGTGGTGTTTTCAAGTTACTTAGAAGCTCGCAGTACGTCTATGCTATTCCACTAATGTAACTTCATTTTTCTCTCTAAAAATAATGACTTGTGAAAAGTTAGTTGTGGTTCAGCAGGTGGTCGCATAATTAACATGTGGACTGGAATGATCTCTCCAGTCTGAAACATAAGCACTCCCAACTTCCCACACACTCTCTTAGGGAAATATACCTTTTTTTATATATTTTATTTTATTCTTTTTTTCTCTGCTCTGTCAGTGCACTTCACCAGACACATTTTCATAAATCCTAGGAAATAAAACTGTAAAATACTTGACACCTGACAAAGCAGCAGTTTGCTAAAATGTCAAGAACTTGTAATGGAACGCAGACGCAGATATAAGTTCACCATTTAGTATTAGGGACAGCGCTGTCATATCCATTTATTTATTTATTTAGTTATTTTTTTTGTGAAATCAGCGTCAGTATAAAATAGTACCCACCTCAAAGAACAGTCATTACCCTGAACGCTTGTATTAACAGTAGTATGGCTGAGATAATTTGTGAAATTGGTCTTATTATTACACTGCACTTTGTGATGTGCATATAGGTGGTGACCTTGTGGTACCGGCCTCCAGATGTGCTGTTTGGTGCTAAACTTTATTCTACCTCAATTGACATGTGGTCGGCTGGATGCATATTTGCAGGTTTGTGGAGAGATGTTAATCTGTTCTTGTCTTTCTAGTTTTGTTCTCTTGCCTATGGAGATAGCATTCAGCTGAAACTAATAATACCAATTCATTATTCATAAAGGACAGTGGTTAAACATCGCAAAGAGGTTTCAGTGTCTTTCGAGTTATGTGTGTAAATGCCAAATTGACAAGCCACCGGACTCTTCGCAGGTGTTCAACATCCAAAGGTCTCATACTTCTGCGGCCAATTACTTTCAGTGTTTCGGAGCTAAAATTTGGAACAGCTGAAAAGATCTTATCTTTGGAATCTGTTACAGTTCTTAAAGAAGAGAGATGAGTGAATGTATTTATTCTCAGAAAAAAATTTGCAATTTGTATAATGAGACAGGCCAGGACCACTATGGAAATTAGTTATTTTTTTTCCGTGTATTCCATGTATTATTCAATTTTATGTATTTGTTTTGTGTTTCTATGTGTTAAGGTTTTTTTTTTGTTTGGTGAATATGTAGAAAAGTGTGTTATGAGTTGGTTATTTTATGAACAAAAGCATTTCATAATTTAAACCATATTTTATTTTGTTCCATTCAGAGCTGGCCAATGCTGGAAGGCCTTTATTCCCCGGGAACGATGTGGACGACCAGTTGAAAAGAATCTTCAGATATCTTTTTTTTGACTTGATTTGTAGGTTTTGACAGAGTGAGGCTTCTGCTTGTACTGTTTGGTATATTGGACCTTAGAGGTTTGCTCAGGCAACTAAAGAACTATTGATTTACTATGTGATCAGTGATTTATGAACACTT
>NW_019472791.1:0-1556 GCF_002814215.2 Seriola lalandi dorsalis
AGGGGAAAACAGAGGATGGCTGTTTTCACCTACCAGCAACTCTAAAGCTCAAATATTAATACAGCAGAAAGACATTACTATCAGCCAAAGAACAGTGTGACATATTTAACCGCCTGTGAAGTGGCAACTTGTCACTTGAAAAAAGGGGACTCCTTTCTGGTAAGGCATTATTTATACTCACTAATTAATGGATGTATCAGTGGTTAATAAATTGTTTACTACCAGACAACCCAAAAGTTGTTCTTATTAATGGTTTATAATTGATCTGTAAAGCATATTATTAGAGCCATTAATCACAGCTTATTAACCCTTAAAATTGTGCCTTATGAGAAAGTGAAACCTGACAGAGAGCCATTTTTAATTAATATGACTCACAGTATGAGAGAGTAATATGTTTTAGTTTTAAAATGCATCAATTACATTTTCACCTGGTGTCTACACCACTCTGGAGTTTTCAAGCCCTAAAACAAATAATTTTTACCTTTGGATAGAGCTAAGCTAGCTGTTTTACCCCAATTTCTTGTCTTTACGCTAAGCTAAGCTAAGCTAAGCTAATCAATTGCTTGCTGTAGCTTCATGTTTAGTGTATAGACATGGCAGTGGCTTTCTCATTCAACTAACTGCAAGAAAGCAAATAAGCGTGTTTCTTAAAACGTTGAACTGTTCCTTTAAGTAAAGGTCCTTCCCTTATATACAAGCAGAAATAAGAATAAGAGCATACTGATGTCTCAGTTTGATGTAATAATTTCATCGCCTTGCTCAGAGCTGTTTCGAATATGTAGGACAGGGTTTTGCATGGAAAACTTCACTATGCACACAGCTTCAAAAACCCCTCTTCTTCAGCTTGTCATGTGCAGATGAAGCCACTGTAGCACTGAAAATGTTTTTTATGTGATTGCTGCACTGTTGGTGCACTTTTCCTTCAGTCCCAAGAGGAACAGTTAGGAAACTCATGGAGTATTAAAACACGAGGGATGCACTGTAAGATGCAGGAACTTAAATGTTCCTCAAATTGTATGAATAATTTGCTATTTTCAGACATGTCAAAGAAAGAGGCACATCAATTTAATTTGAGCATTTTTACACAAAGAACCCAAAACAAAACAAAAAATCACACAAAATACCCAGCTGTGGTTTTGTTCCCCCCACCCTCCACCCCCCTTCTCTCCTCTCTTCACTGAAGTATTTTCCTCAGGGAAGAGGTGGCTTAAAGCTATGTCCTGATCGATTGTATTGTTTGGTACCCTCAAAGCGATATCTATCCTCAGTGGCAGAAAGTTGTGCTGTATGTGACCAAAAGCTTTGAGACATATACAAATCAAGCTGGATAAACTTTTGAGTCTGTACCTGTCCTGCTACAGGTACGACTACTCCTCAGTAGCTTTGCTTGTTTAATATCTGTGCTATATCATAATTTGGAGTAAACATTCATTTAATTTTAAAGATGTTACAATGCAGGAGTAGCTTAACACTTGGTGAAATATCTTTTGAGAGTTAAACCCTTTTTATACCAAAATTAATGGGTAGAAGCTGTTTTTTTAAACGGGGGTAAACCC
>NW_019472792.1:0-1698 GCF_002814215.2 Seriola lalandi dorsalis
AATTAGTCTTTGTAAAGCAATTTAGTGAGTCTTGATAAAGGTATAGATTAAGGAAGTTGTATATTACAAATTCGACTTATTATACAAAGGAACATATAGCAGTTGTTGTTGATAAATTATTAGACTAAAGAGGTGCTTGGCAGTGAGTTTGCAGTTGGATATCTTTTATGTGTTGTCATTGAAAGGTGCCTTCAGCATCAGTATGAAAAGCCAGTCAGACTTATAGTACAATGGAAATGAGGTCAGGCTAACTTTTCTTTTTCCCCGGTGTTATTGTATTGAAATACAAGGAAATACAAGCATACAAGACAATAATGCCTTTGATGCTGGAATCTGGATTCATCATCTACAGCAGCAGTCAGTGTGTCACGCTGGTCAGATGATCATTTCCCATACTGTTTCCTGCCCCCATGAAAGTGACACCTGCAGGTAGAAACATGTTTGACAGTGACATCACAACTTAGAAAATATGAGAGGAAGCCATCAACTTGTGAGTCCTGTTCCTGCTGTCCGGATTTTCCATGACTTGTCAACATTGTGCCTTTGTCTCTGGCTGTGCACTTCGCTGTCAGGGGCCGAGGTTACAAATGCACTTGGTAGTTTGGGGCTGTAAACATCCCCGACTGGAAGCTGTCTATCCGAAGAGCTTTCAGTCTGATGTTTGCTGCTGCCGACTGCCTCCAGCTACACAGAAAAGGACAAATGTGCTTTGTCCATTTATCTGACCGGCTCTTTTAATGTCCAAATGTATTTGTTTGGGAACGTCGTATTAACCCGTTACTTTGTATTTTGGTGGCCTTTGTCTTAAATAACAGTTGTTCAGACTCAGTTCGTGTAAACATCCTACACTCAGCTGTAATCAGTTGCAGCAGAGGCTGAGAGAAGGTTGTTTACTTGAACTGGCTGGAAGTGACACTTGGACCTAAAGCGAGCTGAGCGCCGAGCATTCACATCAAGGTCATACATCATAGGTTTAAAATGTGGATTGACAAATCAATAATTTTGATATCTCATTAAGTAAAACCTCTCAAACTTATATTTGTGTACTTCATATCATACCAGTAAAATTAGTACTTACAGGTTTTTGGACTGTGCAATTTGAAGACATCACTTTGGGCTTTGAGAACTTGTCACAGACACTTTATGATATTTATGTTTGTATGCTAAATGATTAATCAAGCTTAATATCATAATTAATAATGAATACAATCATTAGCTGCAGCCCTAATACACAGTTGAATGATAATGGAAAAACGAATGTAGATGTGACAAGTATAGACTATAATCATTATCTTGTTTCCTTGGTGCAGTGCAGTGAGCCTTGCTAAAGTGAGAGGTTGCCTGTTATCAAAATCAGATTTATTACAACTATGTTAACACACACAAGGAACTTGGTTCCGGCTGCTGTGACTCTCCAGTAATAGAGACAACATACAGACAGTGTACATATTATTTATACATAATACAAAATATACAAGCAATATGCAGATGATATAAAAGACAAACAATAATGTTATGTAATGGTGTTGAATGTTAACGTTGGCATGAAAACTACAGACGTGTTTAAAGATGTGGTTGTCTGACAGATTGTATCTTATGTAAATACAGCGTCCCTGTCAATGTGGCACAAGGTGATTGGACATCAGGTAACATGAGGTGTATTGCAGGTGAAAGATATGAAAACATAATTTTATGAAA
>NW_019472793.1:0-1698 GCF_002814215.2 Seriola lalandi dorsalis
TATAAAACCTGAAATAAACTATTTTTGTAAGGGTTTATAAATAGCAGCCCTTTTTCGGTCCTGCTAAACCTGTGTCATTACTCTTTCTATGCAGCTGCCGTGCTTAATTCATAAGATTAATGAATGTATTTGACAGGTTAATGCAGGCCCATCAAGGAAATCAGATTAGGAGAGCGTGAGTGTCTAACACAGTGAGTGACATGCAACAAGATCTCCCCCGCTGATACTACCAGAGAGAGGTGGGGCTACACTCAAAACACCCGGAAAAATATACGCTACACACACACACACACACACACACACACACACACACACACTCCTCGAGTCGTAGATTCCCATCCAGGCCATCTATTTTTAGATCATCAGTAAAGCAAATATAAACTTCTATTTTGATTTTTGTTGATCTTTTTATATACATGGCTAAAACTCTCATCAGAAGCAATAAAGAGACGCTGGGTGCTTGCTTTGCTATGTTTACACACAAATGTCTTCTTATGTCTGTCTTATGTAATGGAAAGCATGACTCAGGAGAAGTTCAGATCCAACCAGAGAGATCAGTAGAAAAGATAATAAATAGATCGTCCTTCATTTTTGCCTCAGAGTTTCCTCATTCTTGTGTTGTGTAAAGGTGGAAGTATTTATGTTTTTTATGTTTATGTGTGTTTTTTGTGTGTTGCACTGGTCCTTTACCGATGACGAGGATGACTTTGGGCCGTGGTCTTGATGGGTCAAACACCTCGTACTCCTCTATGAGTTCCGCCGTCTCCGACAGGTCTGAGTCGCTCTCGATGGAGAACTGGCTGATGGGAGGGAGGCGGTCGTAGCGTCTGTAGGGAAAATTGGGGCTGTCGGGCAACACTGTTGCACACGCACAGACACACACATAAAAAGGTATAAATGAGAACAAACTGTGATGTAATTTCATGCTGTCAGTCAATTTATAGGTGCAGCTGTCACATTATTTGAACTGCTGCCAATCAAGATGTGGTGCCGGTTTTAACCATCAGACAGTGAGATTTCCATAAATTCATTAGTGTGATAAAAACAAACAGAGACGGTTCATTCTGTTTGGCAATTATACAGCTCCCTCTTATGATGTAAGTATTGATATATAACACATTCACCAAAGATAGAAGTCATCATTGCATGCTATTCCAAGGGAACAGAACTGCTATGATTTACATGTAGCAGCAATATTATCTCTTTACGCTCCATTATAAATTACAGCGCTGAGAATGGTATTGATCAGACAATTTTAGCAATGACAATAAATGCACCATAGATTGGAAATGGAAGTTTCGTTGAATCTGAAGAGAACTGAACAAAAAACAAAACATTGGTCTTGTTAAGATGAAACCAATTTGGAAAAATACTCAGAAGGTTGCACATTACAGCTAATGCTGCAACAGCTGCCAGAATATAAGGGCTTACTTTTGCCCTACTGACATTTCTAAACAAAAAATCAAGCCAACAGAAAAACACATTTAGGAAGTTAGAGCAGCATTTCCTTCCAGCAAACAATTTAAAATATGAAAGATCTGAGCTTCAGCTATCAGTCCAGACGAGAATCACAGCACAGGGAAATCTTTAACCCCAATTAGGCTGCAGTTCAGCACCTAAACTCTGCAGCTGGCAAAGTTTACAGGCGTCTTTACCACATTATTACAAGAAGCAACACAAATCTGAATTTCTAACCGC
>NW_019472794.1:0-1698 GCF_002814215.2 Seriola lalandi dorsalis
TTGTCAATGTCTGTGCAATTACACCTCATCATCATCATCCAGCAGTGTAATCATGTGTCGATCCTATGGTGTCAACACGGGTTTTATTTTGAAACCACAAGCCGGAAGTTGTATACTTTAATTTCGTTGTAATTGACACTTTGGATGATTTTCAGCGGTTGTCCACACAGGTGCGCCTGGACATTAGTGCGTAATTTGCGGCCAGCGAGAATTGCGTGTTTACTATGTGAATGCGTGATGTTTGGCACTGCAGAGAGGAACGCGCGTCTACAGCGGAATGGCACGCGTTCACTTGAGCACAGCGGACCAACAAGCTGGTGTAGTCTGTAGCAGATTCACGGGAATAAAACGACGGCTTGGTTCTCTGCAATAACACAGGATTACTGGAGCCGCAGGAGGTGGGTTTTGAAGGGAGATTTTAGGTTTTAGGGGACAGGGAAGCGAACAAGTCACAGATGTGAAAAGGCAGGTGCGTTTCACCTCGTTTTTTTCTTTTTTCTTTTTCAATTCGGCCGGAGCCTTGGAAATGCAGCTTCTACCTGACAGATGTGTGGCACCACAACTGCAACCTACAGGTCTGTATCGCCAGATCCAATTCAAGCATGACACAAAAACATTCAACACAAGCCGTAAGATTGAACACATTCATAAAACACACAGACAACAGAAACAATGTTCCTCCCTTTGCATTCTCGGATTCTGAGCAGCTTTCTCTGTGGAAAATGTCTCTCTCTGTGATTTTTTGTGTGTGTGCTAGGATTATGATAGCATTTGTATGGTAGTGCACACTGCTCTGTCCCCTCCACACAAATCTGATGACAATCACAGTTATTTTGCTGCTGAGGCAGCTCACAGGCTCATATACATTTTCTTGTTGCCACACTTTAGGTAAACACAATTGCCAAGAGGTAGAGGCCACTGATGGGACAGTAGCACAGAACTGGTTTAGCTTTATGTCATCTCCTCTTAAACAGTACCTGGCTGCTGAGCAGACTCATGGGACAAATCACGGCATTTGTTTACCAGTGTGTTTCTGCTCCTCGTCTTCTGTTTAGAGAGCGTCTCCTGTCTATCTGCTGCTGATCTGCTGTGGTCGGCTGTGGAGCACTGAGACTGCTGCAGCTGCAGATCTCATAATCATCAACATCAACATCTGCCACTTCAAACGGGACAAGACACAAGAGGACAGAGGACTGACTGATCAAAACGCCAGCAGTCAGAAAGTACCTGTAGACCATGACTCCAGCAGAGCTGCTTGCTTGAGAGCAGCATGAGCTAATTGAGGACTACCAAACTAATTGCTGATTCAAGCTTTTTTTTTTTTTTTTCCTGCCTGGGGCTGATGAAAATGTTCCAGTGTGTCAGTTGACTGACAGGGTAGCAGTGGTGTTCTAGCCCGGGACATAGCCAGCAGCTGAAGAGCAGACACCACAAAGGAGATGGCTCGTCCAGGATCAGGGTTGCTGGTGCCCGTCAATGGACTGGGATACCCCCCTCAGAACCTGGCCAGGGTGGTGGTCTGGGAGTGGTTGAACGAACATGGGCGCTGGAGGCCCTACAGCGCAGCGGTTTGCCACCATATTGAGAACGTGCTGAAGGGGGATGCCCGAGGTACTGTTGTTCTGGGGCAGGTGGATGCCCAGCTCTCTCCTTACGTCATCGACCTGCAGTCCATGCACCAGTTTCGACAAGACACAG
>NW_019472795.1:0-1698 GCF_002814215.2 Seriola lalandi dorsalis
TACCCTGGCAGTGATTTAGTAGCAGATATCTTGGGCATCCCTCTGGTCTTCTCTCTGCGCTTTTCCTTGGCCAATAACTGGGAGAGGCAGTGTGGTCAGCTACCCGCTCCACCTTCCTTTGTCCCTGGCGCTATGAGCAAACTTACAGACAAGATGGACTTCTCAGAGAGAGTGTGGAACTTTCTCTTCTATGTACTGCAGGACCTCCTGATGGATAACATGTTTTGGACAGTTTTAGATAAATATTACTCCGAAGTCAAAGGTGAGTCCTGTCCTATATTGGTTTAATTGCTTTGGATTCTTCACAATGCTCTTATATCCAAACACTGTTGTCAACAATTTGACATTTTAAGTAAGTAATATTTGAATATTAGATATCTCATTTGAAGTATTGGGCGGCTGTCATTCATTTCTTTTGCATTGTGACAGGGACTCCCACCAGTGCCTGTGAGATGATGGGAAGGGCAGACATCTGGTTGATACGAACCTACTGGGATTTTGAGTTCCCTCGTCCTTTCCTCCCCAACTTCAAATACGTTGGTGGGATCCACTGTAGACCTGCTGAACCTTTGCCAGAGGTAGTAATGTCTCCACTGTTACAGACATATTAATCTTTTATGACAATTCCACGGTGTTCATTACTCCAAGACTGTAGAGAACAGGCCATTTAAACGCTGCAAGGAGGAAACAAATTGCCGGTTGGTTTGCATTGGGATGATACTGTACTTCGCTTGTTGCAGGATATGGAAGAATTTGTGCAGAGTTCAGGAGATGCTGGTATTGTGGTCTTCACACTGGGATCTATGATCAAGAACATCACCACAGAGAAGGGAAACATGATCGCCTCAGCCCTCGCTCAGATCCCACAAAAGGTGAGAGTTCCACGTGAAATCAAATGACCCCTGGACACAGTTTCTATGGCCATGAGAATATTCTGTCCCAGCTCATATCAGTGTTGTTGCATGAACAATGCAATTAACTGCAGATAGCTTGTACTTTCCATTTCTGCCAGTCATTTTTCACAGCGTACCATGAGTTTCAAGATTTTCTACCTTTCGAGCAGCCACTGGTTTCTACTCAAAATCATGTTGCAAAGACTTTTAACTAGCTGAACAGGAAACCCTGGACAGAAAACATTAAGTCAGCTTCATTTTTTTCCCCACATGACACTGTCACAAAGTAGTTGCACTCAGGGAATGCATGTGATAAGACATGATTTGCAGTTAATTGACTACAACATGCAAACAACCAATATGGTTTTTAAAATTATGTCATGGTATTTTTTTCTGATTAAATTGGGACTAGATGCAAGGCAAGCAGAATCAAAATGTAAAAAAATATAATTTAAGAAGGTTTGATGAGAGAATGAAGGTTTTAAAGATTACAATTTTATCTGTTTGACTATTTTCAAAATAAAAGTACTGAGGTTGTTATAAAATACAATTATTTTCCTTATCATTTTAGCATTCACTATTAAATGTTATGCTACACGGTATATTATGACATAAATTAGCACTGTGTTAGTCTAATAGTGTTTTTACCGTTGTTTATAGGTGCTCTGGAGACACAGTGGAGAAAAGCCAGAGACTCTGGGTACCAACACCAGAATATACAACTGGATCCCTCAGAATGACCTGCTGGGTAAGTAAAGCTTTTATAAAAGCTGCTGAACAGGCTTTTGATAATAATCTTCATGAC
>NW_019472796.1:0-1553 GCF_002814215.2 Seriola lalandi dorsalis
CAAACGCATTCACCGCATGTTTTCTATGCCAGCCAGTTGGTCACCAGTTGTTGGTCTCTTCTTGGCGTCCCCTCTCACCATCATACCACCCTGACAACAACTGACTCCGGCTTCGGACAGAAAGGTCCCAGCAACTCTGTCCCCAGTTAGCAGGAAACTTGTGCGGCAGAGGAGAGGGGTCTATGTAACAGCTGGTAGGATCAGGAGCCTAGAAATAGCAGCCCATCCCCAGGCTACTGCTACTACTGCTGCTGCTGCTGCTGCAGCAGCGGACAGGGAGGCATGGGTGTTTCCCCATTCCCTTTCATGTTGCTGTTTCATCCTCTGCTGCAGGGCTTCTCTAACTTTTATACCAGTTAGATCCCTCAGATTCACAGGAATTAGCACAATATGAAAAAGGCATTGTTTGACACAAAGTTGTTCACCTGTTTGATCAGTGACAGGCTGCTTCTCTAGTCTGCTCTCATAACTGTAGTTTTTGCAATTTCCTAATGTTTTATGTGAAAGGTATTAGATCTGAATCTTTATTTCCACTGGAACGTGGCCTGATCGTCAACTGTTGCCCCCACAGCGGATAGGTTTTTGAGTTCAGCCTTGCAGGCATAGAGGGAATGTTGCAACCGCCTATTGATGACTACTTGATAAATGCTTCAGCGGTGACTGTCCTATCAAACCTTTGTCTTCTCAAAATAGTGCCTCAGAATAGCTTCATGGTGGCTCATGGGGAAGTACTTGCTGAAGCCGTAGCTGGGTGCATTTCATTCAACCAAAGTCAAACTTTAAAACCAGAAAAATGATCTGTTTCTTTTTGTGTGTTTTTCTTTTCTATCAACAGGCAAAATGTGAAATGGACAGGTATCTCTCCCCTCAGCCTCTTTCCCTTCCACCTCCTGCCGACAGCCAGCAGAAGTCACACAGAGACAGCGCATCTGCGGTGGATCAGTTCTTCACTGACGATCACACTGGGGCTCCCTACACACTCAACATGAATCTTTACCTCCCTGACGTCGCCTACCTGAGGATGGGCTTGTGTCAGCAGGTGCGGCCCCCACAGCACCAGAACCACACAGGTCTCACCCAAATCAAAACAGAATCTGCCTCCCCGTGTTTCTCCCCCAACCTACAGCCGCACTGCCCTAACACTACGCCCACAAGTAGCTGCAGCACATCTGGGCATGGGCCCGGCGGTATTGCTATGGAAACCTCAGCCATAAACATGTCGTTAACAGGGTTACCGGACTTCACCAGTGTTTTCAACCAGTCGGGAGGCAGCCAAGGTGGCGATTCAGTGCCAGAGGTGTTTGTCAAACAGGAAATGCCGTCACAGTTTGAACAGCATGCTCTCCACCACCATGACAGCAGCGGCTCGCTGTTTCAGCTCCTAAACTCTGGCTTGGACCATCACCATGGTAATGGTATGGAGGCTCAGCATCAGCGTCATCATCATCATCATCAGCATCAGCAGCAGATACAACACACTTCCACTTCCACAATCCACACGGCTTTCCATGATTTGCCGGTAGCTTCTTCTGCATCTCAACAGGAGCAGACAG
>NW_019472797.1:0-1698 GCF_002814215.2 Seriola lalandi dorsalis
ATAAAAGGGCTTTTCGATTGCTTAGTTGGATAAGGAGCTGGAGAATTGACGGGCGAAAGTAACACTCTGTCACATCAACTTCACCTGGACGGTCACGTTCATCCCCAGGATTTAAAAAGTGTTGATTCCCTGTCTGTGTATTTTCAGGGTGGATTAAGCGGAATAAAATGCAATTTGAATCATAAGGATTAAGGTGAACTTCTCAAAAACAAACAGGCAGGGCTTCACCCCTGTCAGCCACAAAGTAAGGACAGAATGACTTTCTTTGTTCCTGTCAGGCTTTCCTTAAATATTTTTTTGACAGACATTTTAAAATTTAAATGAGCTGGCAAGCTACGGACGTGGACTTCTAGAGGACAGAAAGTACAGGACTTGGTCCGATCCACAGAAACTTATACATATATTTGATATTTAGTTGTTTGTCATATCACACTGCATGTGCAAGTGGAAAGCAAACAACACCTCAGCGTGTAAACCATAGCCACAGTCTGCAATTATCTGCAACAGTCTCACAAAATAAAATCAATTGAATGTAAACAAAACTTCCACTAGCGGCTTGAGTGGATTGATTCCTTTATCCCGGAGTGAAAAAGGTCATTCATGTCGTCTGCATGTTGCACATGAATGCTGAGTTTTATCCAAAGCTAAGCTTATGTAAGTCTAAAGTACAGCTTTGCATATGAGAGACACACTCTCTCTCTCTCTCTCTCTCTCTCTCTCCCTATCATGACAGTCTCCCACCCCCCACCTCTCCCTGTTTCTCTCCATGTGATGCATTTTTTAAAAGTCTCCTTTAAAGAGGAAAACAATCAAAAATAGCTCCTCACTGCTGCTGCATGTTTGGTTACGTCTCGGATTTTAACTCAGCCGGCCTCGTCCTCGGTCTGCGTGCTATTGAGTGTAAATTGTCTAATTAATAAATAAATAATAAATAGATAACTTCTGGCAGACAGTGAGTGGAGGCATACTGTGTGACATCTGCTTTGCAGTTAGAATGGCGATGTCCAAAAGAATCTTGTTTACTAAGCAGACATTGGTCTTTGGCAGGGAAACCTGTTAGTCAGGGGAGATGTTTTTGGGCCATGAACATTGTAAAATCTCTGTTAAATATGTTATGTGCAGTAGACTTGAGGCGTATCTTTCTGCCTCAGGCCAAAACCATTTTGTTAGTCAAACAAAGACACTTTCATCTTTTCACAGATTTAACAAATATGTCTTATTCATTATTAAAACGAATATGACACAAGTGCATCTGGTGAATTGTCGCCCGACTCGAGTAATTTTTAAAATAAACAATCTGGGTATTTTTCAGCGATTCTCTCACAAAAGGTGTGATTTAATGATGATGAAAGCCTATCCTCCTGAACAAATACTCAGAGACAAGTTTATCCTCTTTCATTAGTCACCGTACATCTGTGTGTGCGTATGGCCAGATTATGAATGAGCGCATTTGACACGTCATGATACACAGTTTGACTTGGGTTTAAAAGATTTTGCCGTTCGTTGCCTCATCAGTTTCTCAGAGCTCTCTGCTCTGCTGCTATTGTGTAGGGCAATTAAAAACCTGAATGACTCTGAATCGTTTACACTGTAAGTGGTAATAAAGTAAAGACTGGATTCAGTTTCTAAATGAATCTCTTCTCTTGTGCCAACAAGAAGCAGTGGTTAGTTTAAAGAAAGTCTGTAAACTGTCTGTTT
>NW_019472798.1:0-1553 GCF_002814215.2 Seriola lalandi dorsalis
GTGATGAGTACATGTAGTACCTGTTATGAATAGGCCCTCTGAAGTTTGGGTCGAACTTGCGTGGCTCACCTATAAGGCAAGAAGAGTATGGACAGTATTAGCTAACATGAGCATGGCATAATCAAAAGAAACAATTACAGTTCAATGACAGAGTGCATATAGATGACATAACAGCAAACTGCACGGACTAATATCTGGCTCACCAAAAGAGTGAGATAAAAGATTGTTTTTATGATGTTTTTGCTTTCTTGGAGCAAAAGGAAACATAGATGAGACGCATCTAATATATCTAAACATTTATGACCAACATTTCATTACACTGATACCATATACAAGTCAAGTATCACAAGTTAACCTGCTGTGCCATTCAATTCGCAAGCTAACTAGGTCATTTCACAGTGCAAGTCTCCTAGCAGGACTGAGAGGAAGAGGGATGATCATGCTAAGCTAGAGCTGTAAAAGCAAAAACAGTGTACCTTATATGGAAATATAATAAATCATTTTAACAACTTTTAAGCCAAACAGCTTAACTGGGTCACAGTGAAGATTCCCCATTTGACCCAGCAGAGTAAATACTGCATCACAGTTGCAAGCATCATCATTCACACCCAAGGGGCTAACTTCGACTGTGCTAACTACATACGCTAGTAGGTGTGACAGAGCACATGCATTTGCATTTATCATTGGCTGCTTATTTGGTGCCAAAGTAATCTCTGCCTCAGTTGAAACTAAGTACAATGTGTTCCTGAGGACCTATTAATCATCACACATGGAGCGTAATATTGCCAAGCAGCTGGGGCAGACTTAGGGGCAGCATGAGTGGGCCTATCTCCCATCTGCCCATTTCCCGAACTGAGCCTGCTGAGAGACGTACAAGCCACCATCGCCTCTAAAAGTGTGAGGAATGAGTGCATTGCGCTATGCACATGCAAATGTGGCAGGCCTGTTCTGAGTGTACTATAACATTTTGCATCTAAATTTAAAGAAAGAGTATGCAACTTTTGCTGAGCAGCAGCAATAGCAGTCTCTGCAGCCACAATTGGTAGATGTTGGGCTCTGAGTCTGAGCGGCTAAGGCCTATCAATAACTCAGGCAACAAACACATAACAGTCTAACTAGAAACCAGCAATCACATTGTCCACTCATGTCAAGTCAGCATTCAGCTAATCTGATTGACCAAAAACATCTGGACCCCCAATAGTTGTGTCCTAATGTGTAGCTACTAGGAGTTTGTCTTTTCGCCTCTGCCATGATGTCCGTACTAAGAATACCGAGCTAGTTTCTTCTTATAGCTCTCTGTGTGTTTTAGTACAGTTACAGTACAGTAATGCCTGTGGTGGTCATGTTCACACAGATCATCATTACTTATCTGTCATAACTGTACCAGAGAAAATTAACTGGATAGGGTTACTGGTTTAACCTGTCTTCAGTACAAGAATGAACAGTTTTTATTTTATCTGAGTGTAAAAGTCAGTAAATGGTTAAATGTAGTAATTGGCCATAACAAGCATTAAAATCACTACAATATTAACATTGGAGTCTTTTTTTTTTTT
>NW_019472799.1:0-1552 GCF_002814215.2 Seriola lalandi dorsalis
AACCAAGAACATTTACTGATGTACTGTACTTAGTGCTAGTGCTTTATTTAAGTATCAGCTATTTCCATTTTGTACTACTTTATACTTCTGCTACATCACATTTCAGAGGCAGATATTGTACTTTATACTCCACTACATTTATCTGACAGATTGAGTTAATAGAGATTTTACATGTACATGTTTTTTTTGCATTATTATAGATTAAAGCACTCAATTGTATATGAAATTGTTCAATTGAGAGGCACTTTGACTAACTACACCGTTGAGTGCCGCTTTTACAGGTCATCATACAGACACAGATAGTGAATGCAGGAGACCAAAAATAGAGCTAAAAGACAGTGAATATTGCACTTACATTCATCAGGTGGACATAAACAGGACTCTGAATGAGTGATAATTTCACCCTGTAACTGCTGCATATGTAAATAAGCAACTGTTTGCTGACTTGTTCACCATTTCAACTTAAAAGGCAATGATATACCAATGTTGTCATCCCAACTTGTTTCCACTGCCCAACAGTGGGCAAAGAATTATTGCAGGATTGAATATTGTGCCTTTTTGTATTTTCAAATGACTGATGTTGAGCAATAATTACCTTAATTTGGCTGGTTCTTAGACCTAATTGTTCATGGCAGCACTGAAAGGTCTGAGAGAAGGAGAAGGAGGACGAGGGCGGCTAGTTTTTGATCCTCCAGGTATAAATGGAGATGAAGAGGAGGAAGACTCACTTATGGTAAACTGAGGCGTCATACTCACCAGCATAGTAGTAGATAGTTGCAACAGTCAGATGCACACTCTTGCATTTCTATCTTTATTTCTAGGTTTTACTGAGTGTTTTGGCCCAGAATGGACAGGTGGGCCTCTGCTTCTATGACAGCACAGACTCCTCTTTACACTATATGATAGACACTCCTGACAACCATGAGCTTCACCTGCTGGCCAGAGGTAAACACTACACCTGTTATTGACACGAAAGTCTCTTTTTCAAACAGAATTACGTTCATGTTTTTATGGATTAAATTGCCAAAATATTTGTCCGTAAAATGACACTTGTGTTTGTCACGCTCACACTTAATATACACCTCTTCTAATTTCCTTTGTTTAGTTATTCAGGAGGTTAGTCCCCATGTAATCATTACCAGTGCAAAGCAGGAGCGCTGCATGACCCGCTTCCTGCACAAACTGGGTGAGCTCTGGGACATTATAATCTATGCATAGAGAATGGGAAAAAGAAAAATGTCAAAGAAAGTTTTGTTTTGACATGGCGTGAGACAAGAAGTTTCTGGGTCAAGGCACTAAAATGAGATTGGGGACACTGCAGCCAGCTAGTTGTGATAAGGGAGAAAAGTGATTGTATAACTGTTAGAAAATGCTTTGCTTTTTCGAGCACACTATAGTTACAGCTTTACCATTAAACCACAACGATGACAATAACTTTTCCATTCAAACGACTAACTATTAATTTTCACTTCTGTTATATCCCAGGTTCAAACCCAGACTACAAACCAGAGGTGGTTACTTATCCATATGTTGACTTTGGTAAAGAAATGCC
>NW_019472800.1:0-4459 GCF_002814215.2 Seriola lalandi dorsalis
CTTGTGAGAAACAGGTTTAAAAATCTGCGACTTCTAGTTCCCAACATGAGTCATTCCGCAAAAAGCTTGAATCCTACATTTACCAAAATGCAAATTGGTAGCATCTTTCATTAAATCCTTCCATCCTGGTAAACTCACGCATGTTTGAAACTCCACCCCTCTGGTTTATAACACATGCTTGCTTTTATAAATATTTGATCTCAATCAGATACTGCATTTAAAGAAGTAAAGAAAATTTAACACAATGTGATTTTCATTTTAATTTCAGCCACCGGAGCCTCCAGCAACCCCTGCAGCGACACCTTCTGTGGATACAGTCCTGAGTCTGAGATTGAGGTCAAGAATGTTGCCGACTTCATCCGTAGGAACAAGTCCATCATCAAGGCCTACATCACCGTCCACTCCTACTCTCAGCTGCTGCTCTTCCCCTACTCCTACACCTTTGAGCTGGCCGCCACCCACAGTGAGCTGGTGAGTCTTCATTATCTGCCACAAATGACGAATTGTACGTACAGCTGAAAAAGGATAGTGACTATGTTAACTAATATACTTGCTCAGTCATAATCATTATAGAATTGTTCATCATGGCAGTGTCACATGCATCAGTGTAGTGCACAACTATATACAGCCTTCCTGGAAATATTTTCATTCATAATGCAATACCAACAGACTTACTGCACCAGACATGTCAGAGACGTGTCAAAGGTAAAAGTGACCTCACTATAAGAATTTAGAAATTGCTGTAAAATCTCAAGTCGCAAAATATCAGCAAATCAAAAGATATGGTATTATATAATATGAATACAATATAAACTTAATGTAATACCTCTGAAGGTGTTTCCAAAAGCAAGAATTCAACCAAGTCCCATTATGTCTCTTATCTAAAGAACACACTTAACTGCTGCAAATCATTTACTCCCTCATATGCATCATTCTCATGGGTGTTTTACCTCTCACTGGGGTGTCCGAGGGCTGCATAGTTAACACTCACACCCCTGCTCCAGCTCTCACACTAACTGAGGCAGATCACATGTCTCTGCCTCTCTATTATTCACTTGTAATTTAAGCGCTCTTCTGACACTTCACAGAACAAAAGAACTCTGGGGATCCATCATAACTCATCTGTCCATCCAGAAATATCATTTCCTGCTTGTGAATTTCTCTCGAGGTTTCATTTCCTGCCGGAACTCACTGAAGCTTTATTACTATGTGATGTAATATCAGTAAAAATGTTTTGGTGGAACTAGAAGAAATGGATGGTGGATGCTGCTGGGGAAAAAAACATTTATTTACCATTCTTGCTACCGGCTGTATTTTAATAGTTGTTTGGTTGTGTATGATATTGTTCTTTTTTTCAGGCAATCTTTCCACTTTTTTTTTTAAAGAATTAATAATGTAATCTTCCACTTATACACCAGAAGTTGAATTCATAAACAATACATTTTACTGTCACTCAATTTATTACATTCAGGTGTTTTGCTAATACAAGTATACTTGGTCTGGTATGACCAAGTATAGTGGCTAATGGTATCTAACTTTAGATCTTGCTTTGTAACAGACATGTTTTCTGATGCTGTCAGAAGTTGTAGATTCAGGAGTATAAAAGGTTCAGATTGATCAAAGTCAGCAACCGACTGATGTGTTTTTAACACATCTGTTTTTTGTTTCCTTTCTGTATTGTAGCTGAAGGTTGCTGAGGGAGCTTCTGCTGCTCTGCGTAGTCTGTATGGCACCCGCTACACCAGCGGACCTGGTGCTGCAACCATCTGTAAGTACATGGGGAAATAGTGTATTGAGAGGAGGCTTGATAGTCTATTTTCGCCTCTGCTATTATGCATTCTGACGTGTTTGTGATTCACAAACCCTTTGTTGCCTCTAGAGGCAACAAAAATAAATGACTTATCGGGAGCCAAGGCTATTCCTTGCAAACAAAGGATTTTTTTGGCCCCCAAAAGCAGTATTTGTATGAAAACACATCCAGACTGTCCCAGGTCATCAGCATATCCCACTCTGAATAATCCCCCTCTTCTTATTTGCCCTCAGACCCCGCTGCTGGAGGCTCTGACGACTGGGCCTACGACCTGGGAGTGAAATATTCCTACACCTTCGAGTTGCGTGACACTGGTCGTTATGGCTTCCTGCTGCCTGAGTCTCAGATCAAGCCCACATGTGAGGAGACCATGCTGGCCGTCAAGTACATCGCCGCCTATGTGCAGAAGAACCTCTATTAACGAGCGGAACTGCCAGGACCCCTGCCAACTCAGCTCCTCTGTACCAGCCCCCAGCCCCTCCAACCTCTCAGCCATCTCCAGTCCGTATCCATGGATACGGACACCACCCGCCATGTTTCCTCGCTGTGCTTGACAGAATGTCAAGATGAGAGCAAACAATAAAATCAATGATCCATCCCCACATGCTGAATCAATTTTTTATATCTATATGATAACATAGAATCTGATGGACTGAGCCTTTGTCATTTGTATGAAAATATACATAAAAACTGTGATTTATAGTGAATAAAATAATGCTAACAATTTACACCCCATCACTACTAGGCCAGAAAACATGGCTGCTGTAAATGATTATTTCTTGTAAGTTATGAGAATAATGTACTTTTAAAAAATCTTTCATGTTACAAGAAAACACAACGAGACACTGAAATTTAGTGTCTATGTACTAAAACAAGACAATGCTTCAAGGAACAAAAGGATCCACCAATTTACTATACCAGCTCCTTTGAACCCTGGTGATCCCTTTTGTTGGGGTATCAGTTTTTAAGGATTTTAGTACAGCAGCACAGTACGTGACAACCACAGACTACTCATTGGCAGTGTATCCACTCTACCAAGCATCTGCCTGAGTGGAGAAAATAAAGGAGCCAAAGAGCAGCAGGGAATCTAACTGCGCTGGCACACATTTGTGAAGCAGAGGGTAGAAAGGTAAACTTCACCGACTGCTTTTTTAAAGGAATTATGTTAAATTTGACAAGAGATTTAACATTTTTCATGATATGTGGTCAAGCAGTGCTTATATTTTCTTTAAAAATCATTATGGTATAAATGTTTGTAAGGAATGTTACAAATACCCATTTTGGGTGCACTTAAAGACCCTGAAAAAATTTAAATATAAAATCTGCTGAAGGCTACAACTTATCCCTTTCCCTCAGTATTGGACCCATCTTGTATAATACTACCACACTACTTGATCTGAGCTCTACTGAGACCACTAAAAATAATACACTGTTGTGTAACACAGTAGGACCAATGGCCTCCACAACTACCTCTGTTTGTCCTGTCACTGTCCTGCTGTAGATTATTTATTCCACAAGATGGCGACAAAATGCCAAAAATACATTATAGAACATGTTGTTCCTGATGTCAGCACCTCATTACAGCATCATCGTCATCTCTACATTGTCATCATGTGTAAAGATGACACCAGGCAGGGGAGCTACATGGAAGTTGTTTGAAAGGTCAAGGCTGCACAATGATGTCCTGGGAATGTAAAACTATGTCTGACTTAAGATAAGATTTTAATTTTCTCCCGTGAGACCACATGAAATCACAATGTAACTTTACAAAACAACTACAAAAAGTATGTTGAGCGATATCAAATGCTACTTTTGCCTTTACATTTACAATGTATATGTGTAAATTTGTGAATAGTTGAACTCCTTGAACTGCTGGGGGTGTGGGGGCTCATGTTGGGAGCAGGTGGGTGTGTGGAGACCGTCACGTGACGCTGCGTCTGGCTGCTGTCATACTGGTATAAATCCACCTCTGTATATTCCGTCAGTCCTTTGCTCCACGTAAAGCTGCAGTGTCTTCAAGTCCAGGCTACAAAGTAGCTTCGACTTCTTCTTCAGTCATGGCTGGTATGTAACATTGTGACATTTTAACATTTCAAACCTCGATACTGCGCAGTTGTTTTCACTGAGAAAGTACCCGCGTGCTAAAACGTGTTGTCTGAAAAGTTTTAAAAGTATAGCTGACTTTGGCAGTAGTAAATGTAGCTAATAATTTGAACATGGTCTGTCTGTGGGTATAGTTGCTTGCCCCGACTCTGTCTGCCTGTTGGGCAATAATGTTTGTACAGCCTCCTTGGGTGAGCAGAGAGTTTTCCAAAGCATGCTATGTACAAGTACACACTCTCTCCGCCTTTGTTTTGCTGTCTATCTTTGTTACCAGCTAATTTCATAGCGTGAAGCTGTCAGCCATGTCTGAAACGTGATTGACAGATATAAATGATAACTTTGTGGTCCACTCCAATTGTGGTAGAATACTTAGTTGAACCATGTCTAGTTGTTAAATGTATTAAAATTTAACTAGTGTAAAGCAGTATATATTCTCCTCTGGTGACAACTTGTAATGAATGAAATAAAAACAAGATTAAATCATTCTTTGATATATATATTTTTTGAACTCCTTTCAGGTCCCAAGACCTTAGTTTGAGAACCACT
>NW_019472801.1:0-1551 GCF_002814215.2 Seriola lalandi dorsalis
TCACCTTGATGATGTTTGGAACAAAGGCTCATATTGAACATCAACTCTGACTTGAAGTGGGTGTCAAAAAGTGTTCGCTGCTACTTTCGGCCTGCAAAGAGAAACATTTGAAGAGCTGTGTCGCTCTTTCTACCAAGCAGCCAAATGTAGTGTTACTAAACATGGTGAAACGCCACTCACTCTCTCCATATTTCTTCTCATTCTTTCAGAGGAAATGAGAAGTGAAATAACCCAAGATGCCTGCATGTGTGAAGCTCAGATTGTGTTCCAGAAAAAAGTACAGTCAACCATTCACGAGCTGAGCAGAAAACATATCCTTTTGCATCTCACAAGATCCACACATTGAGTTTGATTTTAAGATTTTGATTGTGTGACAGAAATATTTGCTTTACATTTTGTGTCTGTAAAAATAGTTGACATAGGCACTAGTTTGGACAGTTGCAATGATATTTGTGTTCCTAATAGTGCTTTTGATTACAATAATTTGAATCTGAATCTAAACTTTGAGTCTACAGTTTTATAGTTGCATATTTTTATGGTGTCATGATGAAGTGGTAAACATTGCAACATAAAAAAAAAAAATCAATTTCCTTGACTTTCTGTTCACTTGATGAACTTTCAGACAAAGTGAATCTGATTGAAGGTCAGCAGCAGTATTAAGAACAGCGTTGCCGTCAGAAGACATGTTAAGGACTGGCGATGTATCCACTTTTCTTGACCACCGGAAGTCATCTGTAAAACCCTCAAAATCTCTTTATGTCTCATGTCTATGATGTGTCCAAGATTTGATAGAGGTCTGCGTGGTAATGATTTCTTATGCGGTATACTGGTAGCATTATGGTTTTATATTATAAACCTGCATTTTTGCATTCACAACATGGTCTGTTGTTACTTCTTACAGTAAAGTTGGATATAACTGGTGTAAATGTTTACATATACCTGTGTATTTGTAAGAAAAGCAACATTTCTTCCTAACAGTGTAAACCATTGAGTTCAGATTCATGCACTGTAAGATAATTAGTGAATTTATAGAAACAGTAGTTGCGTTAGCTTCTTTAAAAAAAATGTGTTGTACCACATCCTTGTTGTGTATTCACTGCTCTGAGAGCATTTCTTGGTCAGTGTTGTTGTGTAGTGTTCTTGGTAGAACACAAAGACTCCATCCACAATCATAACACAACAACTAATCTCTTATGCAACAAGAGCATTGTTGCTATCCCTCTGATTGCAGCATTACGCAGAGAAAAGACCAAAATAAAACCTGATCCAATTGGCCCCTGGCTGTGTTAAATCACAGAATTACTATAATCCTTTTCTTTGAATTGAAACATTTTAACAACCTAATTACACAACATGCATTGGTAATTATTGTTTTGGTTGTAACAGACAGGTACAGTTGTTTTGGGGGGATAGGGGAAAAAACAGTTTAGGGAGCTCTGACCGCTTCAGTAGGCTACTTTGCATACTTGGCAAGTCATGGACCAAAGTTTCTGGCAGCAGTCCTGGCCATCACAGACTATTGTCAATGCAAGTTTTGAAAGCGGGAGATTT
>NW_019472802.1:0-1697 GCF_002814215.2 Seriola lalandi dorsalis
TACATAACCTCTCAGTGAAACACTTTAAATTTTAACAGCATCATAAATTAAAACCTCCAAAATGACCATAAAGTTGGATATTTGTGTGTCAAAGTTTAGCAAAATTACACACTTTGCCTCTGTGAGCAAATCCACTGGTCACGGCGATTCCATTATAATCAGTTCATTTTGACGCACGTCCTCCAACCAGACCAAGTCAAGGCAAACAGCCCCCCACCCTGAGTCTGTCTCTGTTGGAGATTTCTTCCTGTTAAAAGGGAGTTTTTCCTCTCCACTGTTGCCGTGTGGTTGCTCATTGTGGGAACTGTTGGGTTTCTCTCTATAATATTCTAAGGTCATGACCTTACCCTGTAATGCCTTGGGATAATGTATCGTGTCATGAGTTCACACGATATGGAGATGACCCAAAACTACTCGGTCAAGTTCAGAAGATCTTGATTTTGGTTAAAACAAGTAATAAATACATGGTTAAGGTTAAGGTTGTGGAACTATCATGGTTAAAAGAAACTAATATTGATTATCAGCTTCACATAGGAAGCAAACAGCGCGTGAAGAGTCCTGTGTTTTGCTGACCCATTCTTCCAAACCAATCTCTTCCTATTCCTCTTTGGTGAGTGAGCACACCATATGTTTCTTCATCCAATCAAACTGCTGTAATTACTACAGTTATTACACAGCATTACATACACTGGTAAAAAAAAAATTAAAAATGGTTATACAGACCTTTGAATGTGAGACACACAAAAAGTAACTCAGACTCTTCCCTTTTATTTGAGTGCAATGATTTTTAGAGCCTATTGTTTGAATTTGATTGCCGTCCAATGACATCTCTTCCTCTGAGTCTTCCTTTTCATCTTGCCCTTTCCCACTGAAGGCCGCAATGTGAAGAGTGCAGGGAGTTGTAATGACTATAGGGACTTATTTGAGGTCTGCTATTGGAAGGTAGTGGGCTACTCTACTTTTCTGCTCTTTTGAGACGCCTAAATGTCCTTTCAGTGAGTGGACGGGAGTGAATCTTTTTTTGTCTCTGGGATACGTGTCTGTATTTTTCCTGAACAGCATGATAAGGAGTGTCCTGGATGAATGAGCAGTCCCCAGGCATTTGTCCCACGATGATGGATTTTATGCAAAATCCCTGCACATGGATATAGAGAGAAGGCATGGAATATTGCTTTTGATGGAAAATGGGATGAAATGTGTGAATTCAAAAAAGATATTGGACGGCAAGAACAAATGGCACTGGTGATAGTTGGATGAGAGGAATGCATTTTTGTGAGAGAATAAGGTGTTTTATAAATCCGCCCATCCATCTATTTATTCATCCATCTCCAGTAGCTTATCTGCCACCAGGTTGCAGAGGCATCACAATAAAGAGAGTAGTCCACATGAAGTTTATGGGGTAAACTGACGAGTCTCATCACACTTTTACTGAATTCACATTTTCTTTTCCTTTTCTGGCAAAAATCTTTGTGAATGTGTCCAGTTTTGTATATTAATGGTTTCACATCAGCACATGAACAAAGCACATGAGAGGCATATTCATTTATTTATTCTTTTCCTGAGTTCTCTTTTTTAGTACTCATTAGTATTATCCATATTTTATGGTGCAGATTCAAAATAAAACACTGGATCCAGGCTGGTGCAACTCATTTAATAACAGGAGTTACTTATTCAAAAAAGTATTATATCAGTGGTCA
>NW_019472803.1:0-1549 GCF_002814215.2 Seriola lalandi dorsalis
GTATGGGTGCAAAAATGCTACCTTAGTCATATGTACACTGTAATGCATTCAGGATTGATCTAAATGCAGAAGGTGGATGCATGATATTTAGGAAGTAAAATGAACTCCACTTGATCCATAAATCAGTAGCCTTGTAAATCAGTCACTCTCCATTACAATATCTGGTTCCCTATACACCACACTTAAGTCGACCCACAAAATGTCTTATATGAGATCAGAAATGCATTCATTTTTATAAAATACCTGCTCTTTTCAAATGAAACTTAAATTACAAGGCGCGACTGTGACCGTTTCCTTCACCAGTCCCATGATACTATGACCTTTTCTTTAACGGCTCGGGGATGGTTGGTAATTACTGTGGCTGACTTGAGTGGTGAATGAAATATATACAATTCCGCCATTCTGTTATAGGTGGTGCCACCAGCTCATTCCCTGAAGCCTACAATCCATCATGCTGAGATGAACTGGCATGTGCTTCTTACATGTGCCTGACAGCGCAGTGACTATCTATGTAAAAGCAGCGGCCCTTTTCATAGCTCATGAAAAGGTCTCACACTGGAAAACCAATTCAGGTATTTTGAATTTTGTTGTTGAGTAATTTTACTCACTTAACAAACATCAGGAGCCATCCATCACATACTGTTAGTAACCCCATGACCCAAGGCTTCCTGTAACCTAAACTTATGGTAACCTGTAAGACTAAAGAGATATTTTAGATTTTAAGCACAAATCACACAATAAATGCACAAATAAAAAGATAGCGTATATCAGATAAACACTCAGAAAAACCAAATCCTGCAAAGTTACTTTAAACTTATTGCAGTTGGTGTCTGTGTAGTAGTCCATTGGGTGATGTGAAATTTAGGGTTTTTGGAAATCAAAAAGAAACTGACATAGATATCAAATAAAATATCTGTGATTCTGAGATTGAAATAATTTTTGAGACAAAAGGGGGTTTGTAATTGATCATAACCTAATATAAAACCCAACGTAAACATATTAATTATAATAAAGAAAATAGCAATAAAAATAGCAAGTCAGTAGGAATCCTGCAAAATCAAAGGACATTATAAGACCTTGTATATAATTTCCTGCTCACTTATACTTCCTTACATAACTTATTGCGTGGAACTGTGGTGGTTGACCTCGAGAACAACTATAAATTCAATGGTCTTTCTACAAAAAAGAGCCATATATATTGTTAGTAACGGTGGTTATTATGACAACACAAATCCATTGTTTCACACCTAACATCACAATAGCTTCAGCTTCTAAACAGCATTCATGTCCACATCATAATTAATAGTAGGGGACTTGGATATATGTGACTTAGTAATTGATAATGTGAAAGCACCTCAAATCGAACATGGATGGAAATGCATCACATCCAAAGTCTTCCACAGTAATTAAATCCAAACATAATGAATATAGTGCTTCATATTTTTAACCTTCACACACCCTGCAATCAACAGCCTCGAGCTGTGACCACACACATTCTTACAACTTGTAAGAATGCATCCTGTATGACATGAATGTGTTAAAAAAAATT
>NW_019472804.1:0-4173 GCF_002814215.2 Seriola lalandi dorsalis
TCCCACAGCTGGTCCCACCGCTGGTCCCACCGCTGGTCCAACCGCTGGTCCAACCGCTGGTCCCACAGCTGGTCCCACATGTGGCCTCGCCACAGGAACGGGAGCTTTATCTGCAACTGGACCCAACACAGGCTTCACACCTGGAGGAATGGCCTTCAGCTCTCTGTCATTCAGCTCCAGCCAGTCCTCCCTGTCCGCCAACCCTACACACACAAAATGAACAAGAAAGCAAACTGAGACTGCGGCAGCTCACTATTTTAAGCATTATAGATTAAATTATGGGTCTAAAACTGTCTTCCAAAACATCATAGCATTAAAACCGGCTCATCACAGAGATGGCCACAGATGAAGATGGAAGTTGTCTTCCAAACTTCCCTACCACACAGACCCTGACCAAGTCTGGGCAGGCACACAATATATCATGCTTTTCCAAAAGCTGAGTCTTTCCAGTCCAAACTAAAACTCAAGGAGCTTTCACATTTATCTTCTCTGGAGAGGGATTTTTGAAAAGCTTGTGGGTGTATAAAACACTGGCTGTGTGAATGGAATGCCCAAACAGAGAGAAATAGAGGCATTTCAGATTTAACCATCTTAGTGTGTACGTGGGCTGAAAATCAAATACAGCACATACAGAAGTAAAAAGAGTCCAAGGAAGCAGGTGCACACAAAAACTAATCTAAATTTAAAAAGCGTAACTATCACAGGGTCTCCAAACACAACAAAACAGGCAATCCAACGCATCAGCTTCAACTAGTCATGGAGCAGGACCATTTGAATTAATGACAGACTTGTCTCTGCCTGTGTGCAAGTGTAGTATTGTGTGGGCATTGTTTACCTCCCCATTGCTTTGTGATGCTTGGATAGGAGAGAAGTCCAAATATGAGCAGCAGAGCCAGCAGGAACAGGATGAGGCTTCGCTGGAGCCGAGACAGCTGCTTCCATTTCTGTAGGGAGATAAACAAACAGAACTTACCTCATTGAGTCATGTCTAACAACTCTAAATTAAAATCAGGAGCATTTGTCAGTATATTATATCATCCTCCCCGTCCTAAAATATCTTAAATCTGTTTAAGCTTCTTTTAAAAATAGCGAAATAGTGAAAGAGGGAGAAGCCTTATGGCCTTCCTTGTCCAGCTTACCCTGTACAAACTAAACATTGCTCTCCACATGAGGCACTAAGCTCAGTGAGAGATCACAAATAAACTAAACCAGTGCAACCCAGCAGTGCAGAGGGAGGGACAGAGTCAGGCTTCTCTCAGGAGAGAAGACAAACAGGCAGGCTGGTACCACTCCGCTACCTACTCTAATTAACACCTGTGCAACACCATGAAAGTATTGAGCCATCGTCTGCGAGCTGTGACGGAACACACAACAGACTTTATCTCAGGGGACGTTTTCATTTTACTTTGCTATAGTTCATTTAACACAACAGCATGAGAACATTCAGCACAGCCTGATGGTACATCTCCAAAAACGCAGGTTTTATTCTGAATACTGGATCTCATAAGATCCAGTGTTATACTTTTTGACAAGATGTAATATACTCAGATTTGCACTAAGACATGCAGCCAAAAGCTCTAAAGCTACTAAACCCTGAGTTTAGGATATTTTATTACAAGAAACATATTTTATTAATCAGACATTTGCTTTATATCGCTGTCAACACAACCGTCTTTCCCTAACACATCAACTGAATATGTGAACAGCAATGTAGTTATTAGATGTTACATTCCCTTCTTTAAAGTTGACAGTGCACAATAAAGAGGAGACCATTATTACATTTCTCTATCTGAACTGGGTTGGAGGCAGGAGATTCACTCAGCAGGCTGCCTGTTGAAATACAGAATCACTCACACTCACACACATACCAATGAGAGTTTCAGCGCTTCCACCCGACGTGTGTCCCAAGAAAACCAGTGTGACTAGTAAGCAAGTGGCAAGTGAAGCCCCTTTCATTGTGTGTGGAGCGAACGTTGAGCCAACAAGCCACTCAAAGCAACATGATTTGCAGACAGAGGTTCTCTCAGGAACTATAAACACTCATCAAATTTGACCACATGTCCAGGGGAGAGCTGAGCCAGATCCAGTCTCTGCTATAAAACTGGATTTATAGAAGGAATGTCTGTTGATATACTTCCCAAATAAAAAGTTATAGATCAGTCAATGAGAGCAGTGGTTTGCCTTTTCAATTCATACAGAATGAATTCCCTTGATGAGAGCTGACCATGCTGTTTTTGTTTTTTATGAGAAGATGGGTTTATGGTTTTTGATGAAAAGATGATTGTTGATGATTAAAGAAGCGCTGCCTAATAATCAGGGTATCTGCAGATGTTTTTGAAAGTAAAATATTACTAATAAAAACAAAATAAATACCTCATGTTTTATAGGTTCTAGGATTGCAAAAAGGATGCAAAGGTGTAAAATAAAGGAAGAAAGTTGAAAACATTACAGCTTATTTTTTAATCATAACCTTCTGTTTTTTTAACTAAATGTGGACACTGATTTGAAAGTGACAGATGGTCCAACTGTGTTTAAAATAAAGCAGATTTGTTGGGGGGAAAACAACATGTTTTAGGCCATATATTGTTAAACTAAAGGGAATGCACACCAGCATCTTCTGCATGTCAAAACGCCCACTGCTTTCTGTGCAGCCCCACATACCTGTGGTGTCTTGATATGCATCACTGCAGGCTGTTGTCCATCAGGATACACCACTGTCAGGTTTTCTCAATATCAACAGATTTTTGAGTCTCCAGAAAATCAGCAATTTTATCGCAAATGCTCAAGAGATTAGAACGTCCCAGCTACTGTTGCCTGACATTTACTTCTGTCTGTGTGGTGTGTTCAGTGTGTGCTGGCCTACTGGTGTCAGATGATATGCATCAAATGCAAGACGCTAAATGACATGACTGGTATGTGTTGAACACAACACTAATAGCTGTGAACACACAGAGCTCATTAATTGGTGAAATTCAAATCTTTTAGTATTTCCATCTAAGACCACTGAACTGATAAAACTGAATTGATTACACAGAAAATTTCAGTGAACAAACAAGGCAGTCTCGTTGAGAGCGAGGCTGTAAGACCAGTTGAACAAGGATGAAAGGGGAAACCTGTTAACGAAGCTGCTGAGTTTCAAACCCCCCGCAGAAGGAATAGCAAACAAAAGTATGAGATGTGATATGGTAACTGTAACATAATATACCTCAGTATCAAAACCAAGAATGAAGACGAGGTCGCTCATAGTCAGAGGGCAAAATGAGGTGAGAGAGTTGAAAGACATTGAAAATAAAGAAAACAAGATTAAAGAAAATGTGAAAAGGGAGGCATAAGAAAGACGATGAGATGCAAAGAATTCGTTTTATCTTCCTGTTGTGAACAGACACAATGTGCTCAAGGCAGGCTTTTATCTGAGGAGTTTGAAAGTTCAGGCTGCTCTACAACAAAGGAAACGTAAAAAAGGAAGACTGAAACCCAGGCATCGATTTGTCACAAAGGCAGATACATTTCATAAAGACAGAGATCATCTATCTCAGTGAAGTCATCAGAAACATAACCAGGCAGGTTGATACCAGCAGCTGAAGCCTTGCTGTAGTCTTCACAATCAGTCACAACTGAGCAACTCATCAACTAGGGCTGGGCCATGTGAAAATACGAGAAATTTGATTTTTTTTTATGCTGTTTATATCAAGTGCAGTTATCCCTTCAATACCTCTGGCTGTATCATATTAGGCCATGATGGACGAGGTTGCAAATCAATGAGCAGGACTGCTTCATGGAAATATTTGATTTACAGGATTACTACATCAATATGATGAATTTAATTTCTCCAGCATTTAATTCTATAAAGTATCTGGTCTTTTTATCATTGAACATTTTCTCAATTAACGTCCTACAATAAACCATAACTCTGAGATTGAGAGGTGAATGGACCTCAGATGCAGATAAGAGCCTTTTGTGACTATAACAACCTGTGACAGCATTTCTGGTGACATCTGGTCAAAAACAAGCTCATGACCTTGCATCAAACATAGGGGTTTGTGTGTCAAAGTGGTAAAACTCAGCTCTGTCTAGAGCAATGATCTAAAACACTGTACTACGGGACCACTCACCCTCCAGCAGGACTGTCTGCGGTGCTTGCCGTTGTTGTAGGAGTGGCTGTGCGGATCACTG
>NW_019472805.1:0-1697 GCF_002814215.2 Seriola lalandi dorsalis
GTCCACCCTGAGAAGGACCAGCCCTCATTGCCGTCCCCATCTAGCTCACTAATGGTTATATCACTGTTACTGCGCTGGCGGATACGCCTCATGCCTTTGCGAGGTGAACCCAGATAGCCATCTGGTGACAGGAAGCGATTGTCCTTTCCCTTGCTCTGCATCTTGTTCTTTAGTGTGTTGTGGATGTTGCGCAGCATAGATGAGTCCTGTGGGCTTATCAGGTGACCCAGCTTAGCTGACAGATTACTGTGGGCTGTGACAGCTGACACCCCTCCACTACCACTGCCACTATTACCACTACCACCACTTCCACTTCCTCCTCCTCCTCCTCCCCCTCCTCCAAGTCTTTCTCTATCTCCACTTCCTGATCCTGAAGAGCTGGTGGTGTTGGTAGAGCTGGGTGAGTCTGTTTCAACTGTAATATGCCAAACACCCCCTCCTCCCCCATCTTTCCTTGGGGGCCAGTCAGCCACGCGGGCCCGAACCCCCATCTTGGGGACGCCGGGGTTGGTACCGGTGGTAGAGGAAGAGGAGATGTGGGCGCTCTCGCTACGGGGTGGTGGCGCTCCTCCATTGGGCAGTCGCAGGCGTCGGGTGTAGAACTCATCAGAAGCCGGCACTGAGCCGCCAACCGAACGCTCTGTCTGAGAACGCTTCAGACTAGTCATGATGGAGATGGGAGAGGATGCAGGGAGGGGAAATGGGAGGGAAAGGTAGGGATGGGGAGCTGATGGGTTTAGATTAGGGTCAACATAATGCCCGGTAAGTGAAGTGCCGAGAGTCTCATGGACACATTTGGTTCTGCAGAAAGAGCAAAGGAAAAGAAAACATGAATAGGGCATAATGTTGAATAAACAGTAGTCAACAAAATAAAAAAAAACTTGTGAGACGTTGCAAAGATATCTTGCTTTAACTTAAAAAATCAAATAGTGAGTGCTAAAAAGTAAAACAGAACATGCATAGAGGATTAAATACTTGTGCCAGTATTGTCATCACACAACACCATGTTCAAGACCATAAGTTTATATTCTCTTCAATCAAAGAATAGTAGAAAATCAGTACCTTTTTGTAGCTGGAGCTTGATGGAAAGGAATGTGTTGATGATGAGCGTTTGCAGCTGAAGCCTCTACAAAGCAGCCTGCATTGCAATCGTGCTATAAGTGAACTCAATTCAGTCTGAGAACCCAGCAACTGAGAATAAGAGTACAGAGATAGAAACAGTATAGGTAAAAAGGAAGAGAGAAAGAAATCAAGTTAGAGAGCATTCAGCATTACAGATCAAACCATCTTAATGAGGCTATATTCGAAAGCACTAGGTTAGCCTGTAGGTTTGTCTTTGTTATCTGAATTTGTCTTCATGACATCAAAGAAGGCATGACTCTATGGTTCCAAGCAGTGAGGGATGTTTGGGTTGATAAATCTTGACCAATCTGCCAAAGACAACTCTTAGACAGCCCACACAATGTGGCTTTTCCCTTGAAGGGCTCAGGAAATTACAAAATCACCATTTATAGCTAGCTTAGTCAGTCAAAAATAATGTGAGAAATAGCCGATGAGAGAGTTCAGTTTGCTTAAGTATGTGTCTGTGTACTGGTTTGTCCATAATGGTGCACTACCCCTCTTCCACACCACACTTTGTATCACCATGGAGATAAGGACTTGTACAGTGCAGGTTTCTGTGAGTATATGTATGTGTA
>NW_019472806.1:0-1697 GCF_002814215.2 Seriola lalandi dorsalis
CTTTTTTGTAACAGTGAAGCTTTTTCACATACAATTACTAGATAATGAAAGCTTTCACTGTATATCGACCTCCATGTCTCTGTGCTTACAGATACACACGGCTGGCCAGCTGTGACATCTGGGGAACCAAAGAGGTGGATTTCCTTGGATTGGATGACTTCTCTAGTCCCTACCAGGATGAGGAAGTGATTAGTCGAACCCCGACACTGGCTCAACTCAACAGCGAGGATTCACAGCCTGTGTGTGAGGCGCTCTACCCCCCTGCTGACTTGACCCTGCCTGCCCCCCAGCCTCAGCCTCAGTCCTCCCAGTTTCCCTGTCACAGTAAGAGACCCCTGGTCCCCGGCCAAGGATTTGGCCCCGGCTCTGCACGGCCTTCCCCAAGCTCCACGTCCTCATCTCGTCCATCCCACAGTCTTCTCCCAGACTTCCCTGAAAGCTCCCAAAAAGCCACCAGGCCTGTCCCCTCCAGCACTGAGACTATGGCTAAGACCCAGAACCACCTCAGTCTCACCCAGGACCATGGCCAAGCTCAAAGCAAGTCCCAGGGGCGAGGAACCAAGATGGTAGCCCCAACTTCCCATGGCTCTGACTTTGTGCGGAAGGCTAAAGTCCGTGTGAGTGCTGTGCATAAAGCTCAACCCGACATACCCTCCCAGACAGATTTTGAGAGGCCAGATCCACCTCTACCTCTCTCCCAGCCCCAAGATGAAAAGGCTTCCACTTCAGCTAGCGCCACCTTGGTGGGACTTCCTGGCGCTGCTGCCAGTGGCTCCAGCAGCCTGACGAGCTTTGAGAGGAGGGCCGAGGGGATGGCGAGGAGAGAGATGCCTATAGGCTGGCCGTCTGCCACCGTGCCTCAACTAGTGGAGGCGAGCCAAGCCCTGGAGGGCAGCACCTCTGGGCTGGTGAACAGCGGCGATAGTGTGGCAGGGGCAAGCGGTGGCGTTCTGGTTGTTGAGGGCACGGAGAAGAGCAAGGAGGAGGAACACAACTACTCTCTGTTCCTGACCCGCAGCAGACTGGCCAGCAGAGCCCACTCCCAGCTGGAGGAGGATGAGGAAGAGGAGGACGAGGAAGAGGTGGAGGAGGAGGAAGGCGACGGGCTGGAGCTAGATGACGAAGACCACGATGAGGGTTTTGGCAGTGAGCACGAGTTGTCTGAGAATGAGGAGGAGGAAGAAGAGGAGGAGGATGAAGACTACGAAGCAGACAAGGATGATGACATGAGCGACGCCTTCTCTGAGCCAGGTAGTCATCATTGTAGCCCCTCTAACTTAATTATTACCTTCCTCTCTTACACTATTTCCCCTTAATTTCCCCCTTTTTATCTTTGTGTTGCTCTAATTTCATCCCTATTCTCCTGCGTCTCTTTCTCACACATCCACCAGGCTGTGACATGGAGCTGATGGAGGATATTAAAGGCCTGACAGCAGGAGTCTCCAGCCGGAAGAGAGGCAAGCGCCGCTACTTCTGGGAGTACAGCGAGCAGCTCACCCCCTCTAAACAGGAACGTATGCTTAAGCCGTCTGAGTGGGACAGACACACGCTGCCTAGCAACCTGTACCAGAAGAACGGGCCTCTCCATGGTATACATAAAGACATAAACACGCACACACGCACGCACATACACTTATAACACAAATATAACACACACATAAATACACAAAATCCACAGGCAGGATACGTCTTGCTTT
>NW_019472807.1:0-1546 GCF_002814215.2 Seriola lalandi dorsalis
GAGGCTGTGAAGAAAGTTGAAGAGATGGCTGCTGATCTGGGAGGAACAGAGATCCTTGAGTCTCTCAAGCACATTTATAGCCAGCCCTGCATTCCCAATCAACCTAGACAAGTAATACACTCGCACATGTTTTTGCCTTATCCCATGCTTGAACATGCTGCTTGTGATGATCAATCTGTCACTTGCACTAAAGTTACTCAGTAAGACACCACCAATTCTGGTGACACAAGGTTTGGTGACTGACAGCCTCCCCTTCCACTTTATCTAAATCAGGGTTAGGATTGGTAATCAGTTGACAGCTCTACTCCTCCCAACAAATGGGGCCACAGATCTGATTAAATGTTTACAAAGTTGATTATTGACCTTCGGTAGAAAGCACCAGGTACATTTATGTACTACCTTATGCTCAAACACAGTGGACAATACAGGACAGTTCAGAAGGTCAATAAAAAGACACTGCTTGATCAGGCAGGCTGTTCCTCCCTGTCTGCGCCGGTGTTTGTTAAACCACTGAGTGCAAGTGAGAGAGAGAAGTGCAAGTATGGCAGTGTCATCAGAGCACTTAAAGTATGTGGTTATGGACTCATGCAGTCATTAGAGTACAGCGTGTAGAGGAAGGGGCTGATGGCACAGCCTTGTGAGGTTCCGGTGTTAATGGTGATTATTGGAGATGTTGCTGTGCCGACCCTTACAGTCTGTTTTCTGTCACTGAGGAAGGTGTGTATCCAGTGGATGAGAAGTGGGGTGACGTTGAGGTACTGGAGCCTCCTTATCAGTTGGTGATGCTGGATTGTGTTGAATGCTGGCATGACGCTGCTCAGCGCAAGCTTTCCAGGCACTTTATGATTACTGACCAACAGTGATTGCATTCTGTGAGGCAGGATTTCTTTGGAACCACCATGGTTTGTAGAAGAGGGAGGGCGAGCTCCATGGGAACAGCCTTTAGCACTGTTGCCGGGATGCCATCAGGTCCTGGGGCCTTGCCTGGTTTGTAGCACCTCAGCTGTGGCTGTACATCCTCCTGCGTGAAGAATGCAGGGTGTGGTGATTGTTGGACAGGAGCTCTCAGGAGCTTTTAACCCAGCTTGTCAGAGTTAAGTGTGTCAAAACAGGCATAGAAAGTGTTCAGGTGTTTCGCAAAAGAGACACAGTCATACCATTTATTAAAACCGCTCCCTGTTGTGTGCTGAGAGCTTTACTGTGTGGTTCCAGTGTTTCAATGGAGCACATGAGGTGCCTGACATCTGGCATAATCAGAGCAAGCAATGGACAAGAAACAGTTCAGGCTGAACATATCTTATCTCTTTTACTCACAGTTAAACAAGAACAATCTTGAAGAAACTGGTTTGTTTGAAGCTCATACTTATCCCACCTTTGTTGTTCTTCATACTTTACTATTAAATCCACTCATGTCACTGAAACAACAATCCAACATGCCACAATGATGTGAATGGCTTTCACATGCTGCATGTTTCTGGGTGTGATGTTATGTAACTCCTGTGTAAACTCTCCTCCCTAGCTCTTTGTCTTTACTGACGGCGAGGTG